>NW_027312340.1:0-31809 GCF_040954645.1 Diabrotica undecimpunctata | reverse complement strand
ACGCGCTATCTCAGAGTTTATGGTAGCATTAAAAAAGAAATTTATTGTAGAAAGTATTAAAGTTAATTGTAATATAATTGTTGAGTGCTTGTTACTTAAGGTAAGATTTAAAATATATTCATTTTATGTCTCCTGTGTATATATACCTCCTGGTATAAGGTTAGATATTTATGAAGAACTTTTAGAACTTTATAACCAAGTATTGTTAGAAAATGTTAATATTATCATATTTGGAGATTTTAATATTCCTGGATTTATTAACTTAAGTTGTGAAAAGAGCAGCTTGCTTAAAGAATTTCAAAATCTAAACAATTTAAATCAATATAATACAATTTCAAATTGTAAAAATAAACTGCTTGATCTTATACTGTCAAACATATCCATAACCAATCTAACTAGGTCTGGGTCTCCTTTGGTACCTGAAGATTATTATCACCCGGCACTAAAAATGTTACTAGAATATAAAGATAATTCATACACTGAGAGTAATAACAGTGTTATAGGTATGATTATGCCAAGGGACACTGACTGGTCAGATATGTATAATTGTATAACTGCTACAGATTGTATTAATCAATTTTACGATAAATTGTATGACTGCATTGATCAAGCCATCCCAAAAAAAATTATTAAAAATAGACAAAAACAGAAATATCCAGCTTATTTTAGTATAGACCTTATTAAAAAAATCAGACAAAAAAACAAATTAAGCAAACATATAAAAATAAGGAAAGCTAGTGCTATCGATAACAATAAATTCAAGAGTCTTAGAAATACTATTAAAAAGCAAATCAAAAATGAATTTATGTAGCATCAAAATAATATTGAAGATAACATTTTGCATGACCCAAATAGTTTTTGGACATTCATAAGAAGTAGGAGACAAACCAGCGGTTTTCCTCACGAGATGTCTTTAAATGGTCATACATATACAGGCCCTCAGGATATTGCCAGGGCTTTCTCTCATCATTTTAGCTCAATTTATCAGGTATCATCCACACATCAGGGTAGTTCACAGGGATCTTTTAACTTTTCAGTTATTAGTGAAGAAGATGTGAAGGTTAGTATAACAAAATTAAAGCCAAAAAAGGCCACAGGTAGTGATAATATCCCTGCCTATATCTTTAAAGGATGTTCTGATATATTTCAAAAGCCATTATCACATCTATTTAATCTATCTCTTAAAACTAACACCTTTCCAGACAAACTCAAAGAGGCTACCATTACTCCAGTTTTTAAATCAGGTAATAGAAACAATATAGAAGACTATCGTCTTATAAGTATCCTTAATTCCCTGGCTAAAATATTTGAATCTATTCTCTATATGAATATACTGAAAAATAGTAATCTGTGTATTCTGTCTAATTTTGCTAGTGAGGCAATAAATAATAAACTCCAATTAGATTTAATAATGACTGACTGCTCAAAGGCCTTTGATATGGTTGACCATGGCATTCTTTTATCGAGATTGAATGAGTTTGGTTTTTCGCATGATGCTTGTACATTTATAAAATCGTATGTGGATTCAAGGTTTCAACGAGTCAAAATTGGTAGGTGTTTATCAGATAAATTTCAGGCTACATCTGGTGTCCCCCAAGGGAGCAACTTAGGGCCTTTGTTTTTCTTAATTTTTGTCAACTCACTACCACAATCTCTTAAATTTTCTTCTAGTTTGATCTATGCTGATGATTTTAAGCTTTTTAAGACTATACATACTTCAAATGATTGTCAGTTACTACAGCAGGACCTGACCTCAGTTGTGGAATGGTTTAGGGACAACAATATAATCTTGAATATTAAGAAGTGTAGAGTCATATCTTTTTTATTGCAAAATCGACTACATTCAAAATAATTATAGAATTGACAATTGTGTAGTATCTAGGAAAACCAAATGTAAAGATCTGGGAATATACTTACAGGCTTACATGAAATTTATTGAACACTATATAAATATTGTTAATAAGGCCTACAAAATATTGAGATTTGTAATAAGAAATTCCAAACACTTTAGTATAAACACAACCATTAGACTATATAACGCTTTAGTCAGACCAAACTTGGAATATGCATCAGTGGTATGGACTCCTGAAGCCAAAGTTCATATTAATCATATAGAAAAGGTACAAAAAAGGTTTCTAAGGTATTTATACCTTAAGAAATACAATGTGTATACTCACCGTACGCAATCAAAAGAGTTGCTTCAAATATTTGGCTTGCAGTCATTAGAGCAAAGAAGAAACATGCATTGTGTTGTGTTTATTCATAATATCATTAACAATGTTAAATATAAGACATGTGGTTTGATCAACTTTATTAGGTTTCATGTGCCAAAGGTCAACCTAAGGGTAAACAGTAATGACCTATTTTCTTGTAGTCCATATAATTCTTAATAGATAAGTAATGGACTGCATTTTAAAATATTATTAACTTGTGTCTTTTTTTTAATGTGTTTTATTTTCTGTGTTTTTATTTTGTACTTGTGTGTATATATTGTAGTATATTGTATTTTGTGTGTGTATATTTTTATACCAAGTAATGAGCACTCTTACATGTAATTACTACCTAGGTGGTGTTTGTAAGTTTTAATAAATAAATAAAATAAATAAATATCTAAATTACGCAGAGGTATGGAGAGTGTAATTAACGACAACTATAGATCAATTAAACCCGAGCAAGCTAGTTTTGTAAATTGTTGAAGAATAAAATAGTAATGTTGATCAAAGTAAGAAATTAATAAATTCTTAATGGGTATACTCAGTGCAGGAAGTCAAAACAGCCTAGTTGGGTCCACTACGAGGTGAAGCTGCAATAAAATTTTTAAAAATAGGTTTAAATTTAGTACAATTTTAATTAATTTGAGTATTAAGACAGTGAGAGTTTTCATTTGTTTCCTTTGTGATCTCTCCAACTCCAAATAGTTTTTCTTTCTACTAATGTCATGTAAAATAAACGAACCAGTATTGATGTTAAAATTGTGTTTACTAGATAAGTGTTGACCAAAACTTGAAGAGTTTGATCTCACTGTCTTAATACTCTAATTAATTTAAATTTTTAGTATTTTAATTTTATAGTCAGATTTCTTCTTTTCTACAGTATTGATAGTGCCTGGTAGACCCTGTCATTGTAGTCAACCACCCACTGTCTAATAGATTGTTTAGTCTATTCCTTGAATTCATACTTTACGTCCACTTCAGTTGCTCTCAGACTAACACCCTAATTATTATAGACAGGTTTAAGTGTGAGATCTGGATTATGCAATCTAGTTAAAATATTCTATATGTCATATTTCATCAGTTGATTTCCTATAGCAGGGTCAGTTGGACCTTTGCTTAGTGGTTAACTAATGCTTATTTACATAGAATTTTGAAATGTGCGGATCACATCTACATGATTGTGACTGTCCATCCAAGCTGTCATATGTCACATGTTACCTTAACATTTCTGTTAATACCGGGAACCATTCTCTCTCCTGTTGCCGACCAGAATGTAACTTCGACTATTTTTTGAACACTTTTAAACTGTTTGTCCTTGTTTAGTGTAGTGTTATGTGCAATTTTATGTTTAATTTTATGTTAATGATATTGTCTGGGATTGTTGGATAGCCCAAAATTGACGAGTAAGTCTTAAACGTTAATCACAAAAAAACTTTTATCATCCATTAACTTCGAGTTTTTATCGATGTTAATCAATTATTTGTTCATTTAAAAAAACGTTTCTTGGCTTATTTCAGATGCCGCTGAAGATGATCTAGGAAGCGAAAGCACTTGGCCAAATTTAATTAATAAACCTGTGCTCGATATCTGCCTTTCATTTTATCAAATTTAATTATTAATAGTTAATATTGTAAATTTTAGGGTGTGGCCATTGCAGTCACTTTTATTTGTTCGCTGTTCTAAAATTTAATGTTAACATATGACAGCTAGCTCAATTTTTTTTTGACATTGGTTTTGTTTTGTTTTAAAAAATAGTTAACCCATATGAATAGTTTTATTTTTAAAAATATAATTTTTTATTTGTAATAATTTATTTCTGCTATAAATTATAGCCCAGTAACAATTGTAAGTATTTCTCTTTGTTATTTTTGTATTTACTTTTGTGACTAAGAATATAGTATTTTTGTATTGTCTATTTTTGTAACTGTTTGTGGTGAGACATCAATAAATGTTTAATTTTTTTTTTCTAAACCATTTTATTTATTTCTCTTAACTAACTGTCTAACCCTTGTTTTTTGAGTTTTATTTAAAAAGATATATTTTGCAATTCTAATAATTATTTCAATAGTTACAACTAGTTGTTTGGCACCTCGAAGCGGTGTCCTCATTTTAAATAGCTAGAGGTCCTTCCTGTTGTTTTGTTTGTCCATTTGTTCCAGGAGATTCATGTAAGTACCCCTTTGTTTTATTTTTGTAGTTGCCCCAATCCAACCACCTTGCCATTCACTTATCCACGATCCAGCTACTCCAAATAAACCCTGAGTGCCGTTCGCATAAGCTTGCCCTATCTCCACCTCAATAGTTTCTGACCACAATTTTCAACTCCCTATAGTAATACACTATGTGGTAGGCGAAATACTTCGTTACATAATTAATTAATAAATAATCATAAATACACCCAGACTTATCAACACCTTCTTCTTCTTCTTCTTCTAATGTCGCTACAACCCTTTGTGAGTCTTGGCCTGCTTAACAATGTTCTTCCATTCTGCCCTGTCGGATACTGCCTGATGTTCATGGTTTTAAGATCCCTCTCTACGTCGTCTATCCATCTTTTACGGGGCCTTCCTCTTGTTCTGTTTCCTTGGGGCTTCCATCTCTGGACTACTTTTACAGCTCGATTATCTGGCATTCTTTCTAGGTGACCAAGAATCTTAAACTTATCAACACCAATCGAACAAAAAGCAGCTTAAATAAGTACAAACTATAAACAATCAAAAACCAAACCCAACATGTGGCAGACTTCAAATGACCTGCTCAAATCACTAACCGATCTAAACTAGCCGCACAAATTATTAGATGATTATATATGTGTACCCCGGAGGTAAAGGACACTATGTCCATTTTTATCGAAATTTAGATTATTGCACTTTTGAATATAACTTTTCTGGCTCTACACATAGGTAAACCATACTATGCCCAGAGACAATTTTACGGCAAGTTACCGACTTTTTAATAAACACCAAGTCCACTTCCAGTCAGAGGTAAACAACACCATGTGGGCTTGGTGTTGTTTACCTCTACTATATGTCACCGTCATTTACCATCCGGACATAGTGTTATGTACCCTTGTACACTTCCCGTCATATAAAAATGGTACACTCTGGTTTCCCAATGTAAACCAGTGTTCAGACCAGAGATATATAAAAGAGCCTCTTACATATCTCTGGTTCAGACTGGAGACAATGGTTCGTGAAACAATTCATTGTTGCTAGCACAGATAACGGAATTGCACTAAATCTAAATAAAAAAAATAACGTTCAAAAATGTGTTCAGATAAATATTATTTTTATTATTGACAACAAAAAACGGTATCTAATAAATTTAATAACCAGAGAGACGGTTGAGTTAATGTCCAAAATGTTTGAAGAATTTTTTAATAATGGAGATATGACAAAATACTATTATTTCAGCAGTTTCGAATTATAATACATATATTTAAATTCCACACTTGGTATTAATTTCAAATTTAATTTTTAATTTTTCCAGTGTGTTTTATTTATTCTAGTATGCCACAACTCAATACAGTTTTATGCTACACTTTACGAGAAACGAATGACAGCTCTCGATTTGAAATTAAACATAATAATTTAAAGTCATGTCTAAATTTTTTATTTTTTAACATTATTTTTGAATTAAAATATTTTCATAAATTATAATAAAACACGATTCAAGTCCTTCTTTTAGCTGGTTTGATATAATATATTCGTTATAAGAAAGAAGTGGACGAAAATGATAATTTGTTTGGAGACGAAAATTCGGATATTGATAAAATCTATGAGTCTCTAAGAGGTAAAAGCTCAGAATCGGACGACAATGATATGAGACGTATAAGTAAACCAGCGAAAACAAAGGTAAAAGAGAAAGCTATTATTACTCCTACGATTAGTGGGGCAATAAAAATAAAACTTCTTCAGGACGATTTATCCCTAAGCAGTGATTAAGGCAATTTCAATGAACATAATGAAGTTATTTTAGAAGAAGAAAAAAGTGTTAAAAGAAAGGTACAAAATATAACTAATTGCAAACAAAAAGGTAAAAAACGTGTAGTAAATGAACAAAATTGGGCCTGTAATGTTCGCAAACGAAAAATAGCTGGTGGGATAGAGTATCTCAGTAAAAGAGGCAAAGACGTGCCTGCAAAAATGTTAAAGCCTCCTTGTATGTGTCGCATGAAATGCTCTGAAAGATTGCCAAAATACAAAAGACAAAAAATTTTTAACTCATACTGGACTGAGACAAACGTTTCAGATCTTAAAAAGCAATTTATCTTCTCATGTATCGACATCCAACCTACTCTTCGATCAAGAAAAAAAGATCTAAATTCTACCAAATCTAAAAATAATACACTACACTACCATTTTACAGTGAACAATCAGCTATTGAAGGTGTGCAAGGTTATGTTTTTAAACACACTTTGTATATCTAATTTAGTAGTAGTAAATATGTTGAAAAAAATTGAGCCAGTAGGTTTAATAAAAGCTGATCAAAGAGATAGACACACGCCAACCAATAAAACTCCTACCGAAACCATAAATAGTATACATCAACATATTAAATCATTCCCAAAATACGAGAGTCATTATTCCAGAGAAAGAAGTAAGATAGATTATCTGGGCACAGAACTTACAATAGAAAATATGTATCAACTGTACATTGATGAATGCAATGAAAGGCATGTAGATCCAAAGCTCAGAGCAAAAAAGTGGTTGTACGCAGATATTTTTAATAAAGACTTCAAGTTGTCGTTTAAACCGCCCGAAAGAGACATTTGCGATACATGCAGTACATTCACCGCTCAATTAAAAAATAATCTTACTGCAGATGAACTAACCAGTGTACAGGCTGATCATGATGCTCACCTAATTAAATCTAAAACTCGGTATAACTTAAAACAATTGGACTTTATAATAGCTAAAGAGTCACCAAAATACAAAGTACTATCTGGTGATTTGCAAAAATGTTTGCCTTCACCACTAACAAACAATTGTATTAGTTTCTACAAAAGGAAGCTTTGGACATTAAATTTTACAATACATGATGCAAGTGATTCTTCTGTACAATGTATAATGTGGGACAAATCGAAAGGGGCCCGAGGTGCAAATTAAATTGCCTCGTCAATTTTGAAATGGGCTGACAATACAATTCCAGGTGGTCAAGTAGAGGACATCACTATTTGGACCGATAACTGCTATGGACAAAATAAAAATATAAGTATTATAATGTGCTATTTTTGGATATTGCAAATAAAGACGTAAAGACGTTAAAGATCACTCAAAAGTTTTTACTGAAAGGGCACACATATATGAAAGCAGACACTGTTCATGCTTTAATCGAAAGAAAAAGAAAGAAACTCGCCAATTTGGCCATTTTAACACCATGGGACTGGCAACAACTAGTTAGGCAAACATCAGGTAAATACACAGTGCACAATATGGAACTTGCAGATTTCAAAAACTTCAAAACGCTGTTCGATAAGAAATTGTCATCTAAGCCTCCTTTTGTAAGTAGAAAAAAAATGTTAATAAAGACCCTGTTTTACTGTCAACATGTGTTTTCCTACAAGTCCAACCGGTTTCAATAATCAAAATATGTATGAAGTAGACTTCATGAGGTATCGAAGACAGCAAGTAACGTTTCCAGCCAAATTAAATCAAGTCTCAGTAATCCCATTACCAATCACAAAACAAAAGTACAATGACTTAATTGCACTACTGCCTTTTTTTTCCGTCAGTTTGTCATGCGTTTTATCAAAATTTAACACATAGCGATGTAGCCACAAACGATTACCCACAAGAAGATGAAGATGATATGGAGCATCTTTAACAATTTTGAAACTTGTCGTCTATAATTTTACTTAATTATAACATTATAATATTTACCTCTAATAAAATAATAGTATAGGCTGTTTAATGTGTTTGTATTGTTTATTTCGTAAAGACCTTAACATGCAATGCCACATTATTTAAAAAAGTTGTTAGAGGTAAACAACACTATGTCCAATTGCACGTTTAAAAAAAAATTCAAATAATGAACGGTAAACCTCATGGAACACTTTATGGAATGAAAAATGATTATACACACCACAATAATAATATATTAATCTTGGTTAAATATAAGAAACATTTGAGTATTTACTGATTACAAATTTAAAAAATTTTAAAACTGCTCTCCTGAAAAAGTAAGAAAACGGACATAGTGTCCTTTACCTCCGAGGTACCGAATTAGGTGCATATACAAACGCCTCTCGGGTGGTCGCGACGTTTTTGAGGAAGTCGGGTGAACGCCGTAGAGGCGGTGGCGAACTTGAATGTGTTTACTTTATTTTGACTTTACACTACAAAATGAAAGTATAAAATTACACATATATAAGCGCCTGTCTTTTCACTGCCACTATCTGAGTATCCTCGTCTTGAAGTGGAAAGATTAAAAATATTGTGCATTGCCAGATCTCATTTAAAAATAAAAATGTCCAACGTCCAACAGGCATATTTGTAGGGCCACAAATACGAGATTTGATAAAAGAAAACCAGTACAAAGACAAACTTAACAACTCAAAAAAGAGCATGGACGTGTTTCAATAATGTGGTTAAAAACTACTTTTCAAAATATGATGCCAACTACAAGGAATATGTCAACAATCTACTAAAATCCTAAGTGATTTGGGCAGCAACAAGTCTCTTTCAAAATTCATTTACTTGATTACCACTTAGACTTTTTTCCACAAACTCTTGTAAAAATATTAGTAATGACCATGGAGAACGTTTCCAGTAAAATATTTCAAGTATGAAAAAACGATATCAACAAAAGTGGAGTCAAAGAATGCTGACTGACCATTTCTGGACAAAAAATTGTATTTGACTGTCAAAAGAAAACCATACGTGATAAAAAATTATTATTTTTGGATTCATACATACATACATAAAACATTATAATGATAGGTCAATAAACTTTTTGGGTCAAAACATTATATTTTTTTGTTGGCCAGTGTAATCAGTAAATTTGTTAAATTATATTTATCTTAGATACTTCAAATATCTTATGTCTATAGAATACAGTTATGTAAACAATAAATTGTCTTTACTATCATATTCCAAATTTAAATACTCCAAACTTTCTCTTCATATTAAAACCTTCCATTGCCGCTACTGTGAACTTAAGCAGATCATTGGCAAAACGATTGAACCTTTTAGCATATGAATAGCGACAAAAGAAAATTTCCATAACCTATAACACATGGCACATGAACACTTTTCCTCTTATATAAGAGTGAGAGCAATGCTAGATAATGGCTTATGATATAGGAGGGTCAGGTAGTTGTGAAACTGCCCAGAAAATTACTTTGTATTCCAGACAATTTCATTATTTCAGTCTAAATGAAAATCATGAACTCTGTCCTTATATTAAAATATTTTCTGTTCAATAAATAATTTTATTTCATCTTTAGAGAAAAAATAAATATCTTGTTATGACCATCTGTTTATAATTAATGAACTTATAACCACTTTGTGGTGTTGAATTTGTCTTTTTATTTCTTACAGTATAAAATTGTGCGATAAGCCAAGCATGTAGGTTTTATCGCTTGTTTTTGTAGCGTACTTTAATAGAATAGAAATAAATAGAATAATTTTGGTAAATCATTTTCACAGTTTTAAACTATCGTAGAATTCTCTAAAGGAAAATTAAAATGATTAAGAATCCAATATTCAAAATTTCTTTTATATGTTTTAATATTTATATGGGAGAGGAGACTGTGTCTAAACGTGTGAAGGTCGTTCTGGATGTTGAGAGTCGTTATTTAAGTAAAATGAATATTTTTTTTTTTTTTTTTTTTTTTTTTTTTTTATTTCAACTTTAACGTGCTCGGCAACTATGGCCACTTACACAGGTACTATAACATGTATTTTCATTACACAAACATTAAGTGTTACATTAAAAATATGTTACAATAATACGGAATGATAATAATATGTTATACAATGTCTAAATTAAAATCTAATTATATTTTTTGATATAAGTGTTCATCTCTAAGAAATTGTAGCACAGCTTTTATTTGGTCAGGGTTGTTTAGAATATCTCGTACTTCACTTTTGAGTTTGTATTGTAATCTTCTGGCCAAATGTTGATGACATTCAGTGAGAATATGTTTGATTGTCAAATATGATTGGCAGATTTGACAGGAGGGACGGATGCTAGAGGACATTAGGTAGCCGTATGTGAGTTTTGAATGTCCTATCCGAAGTCGTCTTATCACAATGAGATCTCGTCTTGAGAGGGCTGAATAGTCAATTGTAGGCTGACTGGTTATTGACGGTTGTATTTCGTGTAAGATCGAACGGTTAGATTTCCAATGCTGCTGCCAAAGGAGTCTGGTTCTTCTTTTAGTATATGATTTTAAGTCCTTACAAATTTGAATTTTATCGGTGATTTCAGGTGATGCTGTAGCAAGTTTAGCATAGCGATCTGCAGTTTCATTGCCTTCTATACCAATATGAGATGGCAGCCAGATTATTGTAACTGTTATGTTTTGGGACAAGATAATTTGGTAAGAGTCTAGGATCTTTTGGACGATTGGATGAAAAGTAAATATATTTTTGATAGAATGGATTGATGCTAAAGAGTCTGTGCATATGGCAACCTGCTTATTAGGTGGAGATATATGGTTAAAAGCTTGCAATATACTAAATAATTCGCCAGTATGAACGCTGCTGACGGCTGGTATAAGTGATGACTTAATTAGTGAATGAGAGGTTGTAACAGAGCAGCCTACTCCTGTGTCATTTTTTGAGGCATCCGTGTATAATATTAGGTCGTATTTATTTGTATCTATAATGTCTTTAAATGCATTTATAATGATCTCTTTCGGATGTTTATTTTTATCGAAGTTGGTGAGCGAGGTGTTAAATTTGGGTGTGGATATGATCCAAGGAGGAGATGGAGGGGGATAAAGAGGAAGGGTATGTGTAAGAGAGATATCATTAAGTGTCTGTGCTAAAATTAGTGGAATAGGTTTTATTGGTGGTAAGGAATTGGTATTGTGTAAATTATACGTGGACATTACAAATAAGGGATGCACTGGATTAGAGGGGTTAGCTGATACCGATGCTGCATAAGAGAGTAGCAGTTGTTTTCGTCTTATACAAAGAGGAGGTTCGTTAGCTTCGCAATAAAGATTATCTACAGGGAAAGGGACTAGATCGAAAAGCGCCAATACAAAGACGAAGGGTTGTGTTGTGAATTGAGTTTAGAAGGTTAATATATGTTTTGGAGGCGGATATATATATGTGACAACCATAATCTAGCTTGGAGCGTATTAGTGATCTGTATATTTTAAGAAGTGAGTTTTCGTCAGATCCCCAATAATGATGTGATAGAGTTTTTATTATGTTTAGTCTCATGCTCGTTTCTCCTTTTATTTCAAATATATGTTGCTTCCAAGTTAGTCGTGAGTCAAACGTTAATCCGAGAATTTTGCATTGTTTAACAACAGGAAGAGGGACATTGTTGATCAAAATAAGTGGAGATGGAGAAGGGGGACGTCTACTAAAGTTTATAATTTTGGATTTTACATAGGATAAAGATAACCCCATGTCACTAGTTTTTTAAAAAGTGTGTCAACAGCAGTTTGAATAAGCTTCGAGGTGGTAGAAGAGTTTTGTCCATGACAGTAAATTACTAGATCATCAGCATACATGATGTGTTTAATAGGGGAAATGAGGTGATAGCATAAATTACTTATTGCTAGATTAAAAAGTGTAGGACTTAGTACCGATCCCTGAGGTACGCCATCAGTTGAGTATGAGTAGAAGATAAAATACCGTTGACAGAGACTCTGAACGATCTAGAAGATAAAAAATTTCGTATGAAGTTAAATATATTACCATTAATATTAAGAAGGATAAGTTTGTTTAATATACATTGCCTACTAATAGTGTCAAAAGCACCTTCAATATCAAATATGGCAGCTACGACTTCTTGTCTTTTGTTTAAGGCCTCTGATATATGAGTTTGGAGGATTACAAGGTTGTCTTGGGTTGAACGGTTCTGACGAAATCCTGACTGTTCACTATCAAATATTTTATGTTTTTCAATGAACCCTAGGAGTCTTTTATTAATTATTTTTTCGAATATTTTGCACATCGTACAAGTTAGTGATATAGGCCTATAAGAGTTGGCCAAGGAACGTTCTAGGTTAGGCTTTTTAATGGGTATTACGATAGAGGTTTGCCATTGATTGGGAAATTGGTTAGATGACCAGATTAAATTATACATCTCAAGTATTTTGAGTAGGCTACAGTTGAAGAGCTTTTTGATAAATATGTAAGGAATGTCGTCAGGTCCAGCGGCATTGTTTTTATAAGTTTGAATAACTGATACTAGTTCTTCAAAAAGAAAGGGAGAATTAAGATGTGTGATGTCCATTATTGTTTCGGGTGAGGCACATGGTGGGGCGTTAGGTAATGGTTTTCGTAAGGAGGAATCTATTTTACTTTTGAATTTAGTATCGAAGTGCGTTGCTAGGGTTTCACCGATTTCTTGATTGTCAGTGATTGTAGTGTTATTTACAGCAATACTAGAGATTTTTAGGTTGGTGTTGTTTCCTTGGATTTGCCTAATCTTTTTCCAGAGATCCGCCGGATTGGTGCTTGAATTAATAGAGGATACATATTCTCTCCAAGATGATTTTTTACTTTGTTTTATAATAAATCGGGCTTTGGCTCTGGTTTTCTTTAGTTCAATGAGATTCTCCAGATCTTTTTTTTTACGGTAATTTTTAAGAGCTAATTTTTGTTGTTCTGTTGCGGTTTGGCAAGATATATTCCACCAAGGTACTGCCTTTCTTTTATGGGAAATACTATTTTTGCCTATGTGCAAATTTGCAGCTTTAAGTATGGAATCTGTGATTATTAATAGATTATTGTTAATATTGTAGGATAGGGATAGAGAAGGTAAGGTGTTATCTGTTTGTGACGTATAGTCTATCCAGTCGGCATTTTTTAGACGCCAGAAGTTTCTGGTTATAGTTTGTTCATGGTTGGAGATATCAGATGATACAAATATTGGAAAGTGGTTGCTGTCATATAGATCATCGGAAGTTTTCCAATTTAGTGAAGTATATGTTTTTGGGTCGCTAAAACTAAGATCTATCGCCGAAAATGTGCCAGAGGAAAAGTTCAGATGCGTATTAGAGCCTGTATTTAGTATACAGGAGCCTGTGCAATTGATAACGTTTTCTATAGTTTTACCTTTGCCATTAGTGTGGTTTGACCCCCACATAAAGTTATGAGCATTGAAGTCACCTACTAGAATATATGGAGCGGGGAGCTGATAGATAAGATTTAGAATTTCAATTTCTTTAAGGGGGTAGTTAGGAGGAATGTATACACTGCATATCGTAAGTTTATTAGGACACCAAGTAGTTACGGCGATAGCCTCGAGTTCCGTGGTGATGAGGAGATGGGATGAATATATTTCACTTGAAATAAAAATAGATGTCCCACCACTGGCTCTGTCACAATTAGTTCTGATATAATGGTATCCTTCGAACTTTTTTAGTGTGGGAAGCTTAGATATTTTTGAGTTCGTTTCTTGTAGACATATGATATCGGGTTGTTTTTCTGTCACTAGTTGTTGGATTCTTTCAATACGGGGAAAGAACCCATCGCAGTTCCATTGGATTAAATTGAAGGTGAATCTTGAGTTGAAGGGGTAAGGGGCAACTGAGATGGTTGTTCTGGCTGTTGGGAGAGGAGGGCATTGGTTTCATCATCGGTTAGGAGTTCAGATGAGACGCTGATATTATCAGAGTCATCTGGGTTTAGCTGTCTTTTGATTTTCTTTTGAAGTCTCGTAAGTCAATTTTTAAGGGATCTTTCCTTAGTTTCTGAATGGAGAACTGTTATGTCTTGTAAGAGTCCTTCAATATTTGACGTAAAAACAAAAGCTTCATTAAGTGGACTAGGATTACCATGTGTATTTTCTAGGAAAGCAATAAACTGAGTCTCAGTCAAAGTTAGACCAGATGGATTATTTTTATAAATGGCCGCTACGGATTGTAGTGAACTAGCTGTTAGATTATGTTCCTCTGATTTTGTAGTTTTTGTTTTTTTCTTGTGAGGTTTGGAGACAGTGTTTGTTTTTGTGGATAACGGAGGAAGCATTTGGTTAGACGCTGGTTCGGGTGTACTTGCTGAAGATAATAGAGAAGAAATATCAGAATTGCTGTCTGTTGATATAGCTCTTTTTTGTCCTTGTGTGGGTGGAATTGATGGGTGTGTAGTTTCAGTATCTATTTCAGTGTGGATTTCTGTGCAGTTTGAGGTAGTTAGGTCTGATTGAACAGGAGTGCTCACGTCAGAAATTATATCAGTAATTTCAGATGTAGAGGGCTCTAGATGGGGTAGTTCAGTTTGAGAAAAAGTAGTTGGATTATTGGTACATGAGTCAGCGGTATGTCCGACCTCTTTACATAAAAAACAATGCAATTTATCCGTAGAAATAAATATTCTATAAGGTGTGTTTTCATATGTAATAACGAAGTTTCTATCTACTGAAAAGTTCTCCTTATCGGGGATAATATACGTTACTCTTCGGAAGCTCATTATGTGTGCATAACCTTCTCCGAGTGCACCACATTTCACAAATGACACAGGAGAGACCAGCTGTAATCCAATATCTTTAAGGGCTTTCTCAATTATGGAATGTGGAATTGAAGGAGATACGTTAGATATAAGAAGGCGTTTGGCTGGGGTGATAAGTCTTCTGATGGGAACTACTGTAGAGTTGATAGAGATATTTTGATGTGTTTTTAGAAGGTTATCGACAACTGTAGGCGAGGAAAGATAAATACAGATGCGGTTATTTGGGATACGTGATGCAAAGGTAATGTTTTTTGGGATAACAATATCCCCTATAGCTTTAACATAGTCAAATAAAACAGTATTTGGAAGAGCATGCATTAAAATGGCTTGCTCCTTACGTGGGAAAGTAGGAGGTGGAGGTTTGGATAAAGTAGCAGCGACATATGATTTCGTGGGGAGGACTTGTGAAGTTGTGAGGTTTTGATTTGAGTTCATTTTTGTGAGTGTTCCTGGATACCAAAAACACTTCACTTAATTTTTAATATTGCAACAGACGTCCTAGTAGGACACTGTGGATAAAATAAAAGGAATATAACAGTTACCTGTATCTGCAGTTTTTCTTCAGTTAAATATAATAATATTATAGTCCAATAATAATCGCTGTTTCCATAACACACAAAATAATTCGAATTATCACATAATTATAACAAACTATAAGAACTGGTTCGTAAACTGGTAGAAATCGAGAAGGTAATTAAGACTATACCGTTAAGGTAAGGTAATGTTTACTCGTTGGCTACCTGAATGGGAATGAAAAATGAATATTTGGATTGTAAATTTTGGACATTTAAACATAAAGGTGTAGTGTATTGAAAACTGCTGTTAACTCTTGGCTACGAGTAAGCGTAAAGGTATTATTTAAAATCTGACTATAATTGTTGCATTGAACTGTTTATTTCGTTTACCTTTGAACTTTTTTGTGCTCATTAGTGAAAAACTAATACATTTCAAATTACCTTTCGCTTTATGCTAATTTTATAGGCAACCACTAATATGACATGGTGTGTTGTGATATAGATACTGGCCAATAATTACAACAATTATGGATAATCCCAAACCTGTTGATTTTGACTACAAGGGTAAGAAAATTGAACAAACTACTTCAAACGTAACAAAATCAATAATGTCAACGAATGGCGGAGAAAACAATACACCTAAAACTTCATACGTTGTTGCAGCCAAAACAAGACCTAAACCTATTTTTCCAAAAAAAGAACAAGCAATTATCATACATTCTCATCTAAATCTTGTGTTATTGGACTACGTTTAAGCAGCTAGAAACATCGTTAATCACAAAAATGTTTGTTTTGCATCAAAAATCTCAAACAACCAAGCGTGTATCTACTTATCAAGAACCGAGCTTGTAGACCAGCTTATATTAGAGGTGTCGCTTATATCATTATTAAAGGCGGGTATTCCAGGAGATGAGTACTCGCATATTTTAAGTTTCAGTCGTCAAGTTTACGTTACCCTAGCTACTGAGAACTACGAGCTTCGAACGTTAATTTTAATACAGCATGAGGAAACACTCTTATGGAGCGTTTTAATTTTTTAGTTACTTTTCAAATTAAGTCATAGGAATTAATTTAGGATCAGCGGCAGATTTTATATGTTTACAAGAGACCAGAGATGTTTACCTACAAGAGATACCAAAATTGGATAACTTAAAACTTACAAAGGTTATTATTGTTTAAGAAAGGACTTCCTGAGAGCCAGTGGCGGCACCTCAATTTTTGTTTGCAGAGATCTGTTTTCTACACATCACATACTCACTACTCGCATTGAAGCAATCGCAGTTTCTATCTGATACCCCAGCAAAATTACGGTATGTAGCATTTACGTACCACCTAATTACTTTCAGAAGAGGAACTGTATGATCTAATCCATCAACTCCCCACTCCTTATCTTTTTGTGGGCGACTTCAATGCACATAATATTATGTGGGGTTCTGATAAAACATTTGGAAGGGGAAAAGTCATTAAAAATGTATTAAATTGTTCTAGCACTTGCCTATTAAATACCGGATCAAGTAAATACTGCAATATATCTTAACATACTGCAATTAATTTAAGCTTTTCTGAACCAAAGTCATTATCTCTATTAAACTGGCATGTCCTCGACAGTCTCTTTGATCCAATATATTGTAAAACAGGACAGGTTAATAAATACTTTATTGAAATGTTGGCTATCCTGTACAACAATAAAGAAGTTGTCATTCTTTGTTGAACAAGTGTAGAGGTGTTTTATTCTCTCCATTCCAGTATCTATATTTAATATATATAATTGTACTCTGAAAGCTTCCGGCAAGAAATTAAAAATGGCAGCCCAAAGTAGCGCAAATTCAACCCTAAGTCTATATTAGAGATGAATATTTAAATTATATTCGTGGTTGTAAGTCAGCTTATGAAGTAGTAAAAAATTTAGAGAAAGCTTTTAAAAGAAAAAGTATTTTGATGCAGAATTAAAGTTGAAAAATAATGTGCAAGTAAGTGAAGAATCCTCATTTTATACAAAGCAACATAATAAAAAACGTCGTTGCTCATTTTGTGGATTTGAAGGCCATTTAGTGTCCAATTGTTTTAGGAAAAACAGTAATCATATAGGTAATAGCAGAGGAGGTAGATATTTTCGTGGAAATAACTATTCCCGTGGCAGAAGAGCTGGTAATAATTTCCAACATCAATGAATCAACATTAATCATTGAACATCACAAAATATGTGTAATAGTAAATGTGAACAGTTTATTAGTAATATTGTTGAAATTTAGCCTGTTGGCATTAAAATAGCAGATGAAAGGGTAATAACTAGTTGTACAAAAGGTATGTGAAAAGTTTGTTACAATGAAATTCCTGTTAACATTGATGTGCTAATATTAAATATATATTAAATAGCATTGGATTCTTTAAAACCAAATAAAGCACCAGGAGTGGATAGAATTGCTGCTGAGTTCTACAAGTTTCTTCCAGAAAGCGGAAAAGTGTTTGTACTTGGACTTGCTAACCACTTTTTCGTCAAATCAGACTTCCCTCAGGGTTTTTATAATGCAATAATTTTTCCTCTTTATAAGAAAGGAAACATGGAAAGTGCAGAAAGTTATCGAGGTATTAGCTTCTTAAATGCAGTAACCAACCTCATTGCGGCATTGACTTTACCCAGACTTACCTCGTGGGTACAAAATATTAACATTTTTAATGAGTTCCAGGCAGGATATATAGAACCGGCGACTCAACTATAGACAACATTTTTAATCTTACGAGTATAGTAAACATCCAACATGCACGGGGAGTAAAAAATGTTTCTACATTTTTTGGGGACCTTAGTGCTGCTTTTGATACAGTTAATCGGCGGGCCCTTTTTGCAAGTCGAGTCATTTCGGATTATTTATCTACTAAAGTGCTGAATTTGTTAAAATGTATGTTCGCGAATACAAAATCGGCAGTCTGGTGAAGGGAAGATCTATCTGAATGATTTGACTGTAATGTAGCGATGTCTTTTAAGTCCATTACTGTTTGCGCTTTTCTGAATGACCTACATAAAGCATTGGGAGGCGGTTTGGAGATAAATGGTTTGAATATAAGACTTTTATTATATGCAGATGATTTGGTTTTAATGGCAATCAATCCGAAGTTGCTACAGTGAATGATTAATGAACTGAAGAAATACTGCAGAATGTGGAATCTAAAAATAAATTTAGATAAATCCAAAATTCTTGTATTTAGAAGAGGAGGTGGTGTGATCAGGAAATCTTGGAAACTGAATAATCAAGTATTAGAGGTAGTGAAGAACTATAATTATTTGGGAATGATACTAACATCCAAATTGTCATTTAAAGCTGTTCTAAAAAAGCGCCAGAGTTTCGCAAAAGTGGCGATTCACACGGCTTGGAGTAGTTTAGTGTCTAAGGCTGATATGTCCTTTTTGGCTAAAGTAGCAGTGTATGAGTCGGTGGTAAGATCAATTTTGACTAATGGTTCACAGGTATGGGGTCTTTTTGAGTACGATGAGGTGGAAATAATCAGAAGATTTTATATAAAAAAAATATTTTCTTGTCCAAGGTATTGTCCTAACTTTATGATAGATTTGGAGACAGGTATTGCTAGAGCCAACCTATATACGATGAATTTACATAAAAAGTATGTTAAAAAATTACTAGGATATTTGAATGATAGGTTGCCAAAATTTCTTTTAAAAGAAATGATGAGAGCAAGGTGTGGCTGGTGGAAATATTGGATAAGCATGGAGAAAAATTTGGTATTGAGGTAAGGTGTGAATGGAAATGGAGAGATAGCTGGGCTAGTATGATTGAGAATATGATAGAAAAAAAGAAGGTAGAGATACAGCGTCAGGCTGAGAATAGGGCACTTGAATCAAATTTTTGTGGACACTACAAAGAACTGCGGGAAGAAGGAGTAAACATGTATCTACTGGAAATGAAAAATTTTGGGGACATTCGATGGCTGTTCAAATTAAGATGTGTAGTTCTTTATTTGAATGATCGACATAACAGAACTGATGAAAGAAGGTTTTGCTCAATGTGTAACACGAAGGAAAGGGAAGATGTAATACATTTTTTGGAAAAATGTTCGGTGTTGAGACAGATTAGGTTAAAATGGTTGGGTAGAAATGAAGTTAGTAGAGTGGAAGTAGTTACTACGATGAGGCAGGACTCTGAGATAGCGCGTGGTTATTGTAGGGAGGCATGGCCGTATAGGTATGAGTTAGTGAGCCTATTTAATTACTAAATCTGTTAAGTAAATTAATAATTTGTTTGCGTATAGATATTATCTTTTTATCTGTCTTGTCTATCTTGACTATCTTGATATTATTATTGTTATTATTATTATTATATAAACAGCTTTCACTCCCTCTTAGGGACAAATTCAATAATTTCATATGCAAGCTATACCTTACTGTTATACATTGTTATTATTGTTTGTTACTCAGTAGCATATACACATTTAGTGTATTAGGTAATATAACATTTATATGAATATTTACTTAATTTATTTTTCATTAATTTTAATGACCTTGTTAAATAGAATGAGCCTTAGTGTAATTTTTTGTATGTTAAGGAATAATATTTGTTGGCCAACCCTCCTGATGCCAAGTAGAACAAATGTCGCTAAATGAGAATATTGTATTGTATTTTTTTTATGAGAAATAAAAAGGCATTAGTGATTAATTGATTGATTGATTGATCGAATATTAAATAAATTAGAATACAATTTATTGTCAGTTAGTAAACTAAACAATTTGGGTTTCACAGTTGTATTTAAAGAAATCAAAGCTGAAATAAGAAAAAAGAACTTCAAACTTATTTGGTATAATCATAAAAGCCACTTATTTATTGCAAATTTTTAATTAAATAAATCTCAATCTAGGTTATTAGCAAACGATAGTAAAAGAAATTAATGGCATTTACATTTGGGACATGTAAATAGAAGGGGACTACAATTGTTGGGACTTCCCTACTCTGATAAACTGTGTGAACATGTCTACAAGGAAAAGCAACAAGGCAACCTTTTAAAGAAGTTTTATATCAAAAATCTTCTAGAGTTGGTGAACTTTTACATGTTGTATTTTCTGGTAAGAAGTATTATCTGTCTATTATTGATGATTTCTGTCATTTTAGTGTTGTACTCGTATATTTAATGACAAGAAAATATAAAAGCGAGTCACATCTTATTAATCATATTGAAAAATTAGCAACAGAAGGTAGGAGAGTATCTAGAATGACAATGGACATGGGTGGAGAGATGGTTTCTAAAAATTTTAAAAACTATTGTATTTACCATGGTGTAGTACAATAATTTACAGCTGGGTACATACCCCAACAAAATAATATAGCCGAACAATTTAATCGTACCATTTTTGATAAGGTAAGAGCTATGTTTGCGAAAACAAATCTGTCAAAGGACCTGTGGGGAAAAGCAGTTAGAACAGCTGTTTATCAGCTTAACCAAACCCCATCACGAGCAATTGAACTTCTAGTACCAGCAGAAATATACTCGGTAAGACTTGACTTGTCTGAACTCAGAGTTTTTGGTTCAAGAATGTGGTACTAAAACCTACCAAAGCAAAGTAAATTAGAAACAAGAGCAAGTAAAGGTATAATAGTTGCATATAGTGGAGCTAGCTATGGACTATGGAATCCACTGACTAATCAAATCAAAATTTCAAGAGATGTTGTTTTCGATGAATCAGAGTATAAATATTCTCCAGAAATATTGTCCAATAATTAAAATATTGAAGAAATTTTACCAAGCTAAGATGAAATGGAAACCTTTGAAGAGAAAAACTATGTTGATAGTACAGTCGAAACATTAAGAAATAGCACTGATATTAATTAACAAGATGAAAAACCAGTACATTCACAAAATACCAAAACTAGTTTCCCCAATAGAGATATAAAACCACCCTCGAAGTTCGAAGACTACGAACTTTATAACTTTATATGCATATTGTTTAGTTACATTAACCCCAGTAACTTATGAAAAAGTAGTGAAGGAGGATGAATGGAAACAGCCAATAGAAATAGAACTAGAATGTCGTGAAAAAATGGACACCTGGACTGAAGCTAAAAAGGTACCTCATAATCAAGAAATCATAAATACATAAGGGGTATTTTAAACAAAAAGTGAAGGCATGCAAAAGGCTCGCTTAGTTGCCAATTGCCATGAAGAAGAAGTATTTTTAGATATATATTCACCTGTGGCTAAAATGGCAAGTGTCAGACTTTTATTGTCACTAGCTCTCAACAATGACTAGAAGGTATACCAGTTAGGCATTCCTTCAGCCTTCATCAACGGATTGCTATAACATGATGTTTATATTCATCGTCCTAAAGGATATAAAGGACAAAACAAAGTTTTCAAACTACAAAAGGCTTTGTATTGACTGAGGGAATCGCCCAAATGCTGGACCCAACGATTCGATGAAAAACTATTATTGATAGTCAAATTTTTGCAAATATACCTTACAGGCAATTAATTGGAAGCCTAATGTATGTTGCGTTAGGTAGTCGCCCTGACATAATGTTTTTAATATCTTGTTTAAGTCAATTCTTAGATTGTCCTAATGATATATTATGGATAGATGCAAAACGTGTTGGTAGATATTTAAAACAATTAATTTTTGTCTCATATACAGTAAAAGTATAGTAGAAAAACTTTCAATATTTGCATATTCAGATTCAGACTGGGCAGCTAATGTCAATGACATAAAAAACATGTATGGAGTAGGGATGGGAAAAACCTACCGGTTTTAACCGAAAACCGGTTTTTTTACTTCGCAATAACCGGTTTTATTGGTTGTTTTTTTGTCCCGGTTATAACCGGTTTTTTATTTTTAAAGTAAAAACCGGTTATTAGGTTTTATCCGTGATTAGGATTAGGTTAGGTATTATTTTGGATACCAATCATAATTATTATTCACAAGTAATTATTCCATAAAAACCATAATTTAAATTTTATTTTATTTTATAAATACAGAAACAAACTGAAAGTGCAAACTGACATTGAACGTGGGAGAATGGCTTTTTCTGATTACCAAAAATAATGTTCTGACTATGAATATAGAAGTACCGATTACGAATACGAATCTCCAAGGATTTCTGTACGTTTTAAAAACGATACACCCATACAGGAAGTATTAAATGAGTTAAAATGTATCTGTTATACAAATATACAAACGTGTTAAAAGTAATACATGATAATTTTTTTTTGATGGTAGTAAAAATAAAAGATGGATTGCATTATCCAATTTATTTTTAAGTAAAATATTTATGTTGATATTATTTTTTTTAAATCCCATTTGAAAGAGTCTGAGAATTTTTTTATAAGTTGAAATGGTTGTGGTGGAGAATTTTTTGGGTTTGGGAGGAGAGGAAAATTGGTGGGTATTTTAGAAGATTATATTTTTAAATGGTAAATTAAATTTGCAACATTAATTAAATACAATAATTGCATATTATATTCTACTCTCATAATATATTCAATGACAATAGAACCTGAATTATTTTAGCGCTCTCTGTTGAGCAGTAGTATAATAATTTTGGTTTACTGTTCTCTACATCTGACTACTGAAATTTTATCGCCTTTCGATGAGGCCACAAAGGGAATCTCGGGTTCCCAGTACATTACTGCTAGCAGTGTTATCCCCCTTGTGTCTATTATCGAAACATCTTTAAAAAACCTCAAGCCAAACCTTAGTACAGCCCAAAAGTTATGCCAAAAGCTTATAACTAATCTTCAAGAGAGGGGCACTAAGCTGTTACGAAACCCCCTGCTTTGCCATGCTACAATCACGGACCCGAGGTTCAAAAAACTATATCTGAATCCGTCTATGGCGGAGACAGTCACATCCAATTTAGGCTCGTAAGTTAGGACGTATCTTACCGAAATCGAAAAACTTTCTCCTTCCTGCTCCTTCCAGAATGAAGAAGCTAAAGTGAGTTTAAAATCAAACCCTCTTTGGTCTTTACACGATCTGGAGTTGGTGGTTCCAGTTCTGATTGACTCTATGTCTGCAGCAGCCTTTGCTGCCGAGATTAAGTGATCCGTTTTCATTCTAGGAGCAGAACAGAACCTATATGCCAGGCTTGGCTTTTATAGCTAAAAAATACATGTCGTTGGTTGGAAGTTCGGTGGCATCAGAGAGACTGGTGTCATCATTGAATGATATTGTGTCAGATGAAAGAAGCCGCTTAACCGACCAACATATATATGAACGAGTTTTTCTCAATAGGCTTCATGAAAAATACTGGCCAACATAATGCTAAATCCATTTCATATAATATAACCTATTTGTAACCTTCTAACCTATACTTTTTTACTTCAAATATTACGTCATTCTACTTATATTATACTTTTATTGTATATTATTGTAATATGTATATATTAATGTTACGCTATATTATATTTAATAATAATCAATAAATATATAATAATAATAAAATAATAAATAAATATAATAATTCTTAGAATAAAATGGTTTTATTAAAAATTGTGTTTTATGTATATTTATATTGATGTTCTTTCGATAGTACTAATTTTGATTATATTAATATCGAGTCGAATGAAGTATCGCAAACTAAAGTGCATTGTAAATGTAACTTTGTAACCTATTTTATTTAAAAAAACCGAAAACCGGTTTTTGGAAAAACCGGTTTTTTTTTGGCCGGTTATAACCGCCAGGTTAAACTGTAAGCAAAAAAAACCGGTATAACTGAAAACCGGTGTTTTGTCAAAAACCGCCATCCCTAGTCTGGAGGCATAATATATTTTATCAACAATCCAGTTTTATGGTATTCAAGGAAACAGAGTACTGTTTAATTGAGTAGCACTAGGCATAATATGTTTGTTACATGTTGTGAATTACTGTTCATAAAAAAACCTAGCAAAAGAATTATTGTACAAGAAAATAACACATACACGTTATGTCGCAATGTATCAATATGGGACAATACGCTTATATGTAAACACACTCAATCACTAGGACGTTAAGAATACAATGAAGCAGTAGACTAAACCGTTCTAGAAAGGTACTATGAAGGTGGGTTCTCCTTCTAAAGGTAAAAGATCTAAACATATTAATACAATATAACATTTTATTTAAAATTTGTTTGAAAATAACATAATTACTTTGCAGTATATAACTACAAAATCGAACTGTGCTGATATTTTCACTAAGGCTCCTTCAAACGAAATATTTTTACATCTTAGAAGTTTAATCAACATTCAACACTGTTGAAAGTTACTTCACATCATCTATTTTTTTATGTCATCGTCTCATTGTTTTTTTGTGTCATTGGAACTTTTGGGAAATTTCACTATGTGGATATAAGTTATAATCTATGTTGTAGTATATATAAGTATTATTTTTATGCCATTTAATTGTATTCAATTATTTCAAAATTTTTCTTCTTTATTTAATTGTTAATTGATCCAAAATTATCCATAAATGTAAATGTTGTATAAATTGAGAGGGGGTATTGAAATGTTGGCTATCTTGATCCCCAAACACTATGTAAATCAGGTTTGCTACGAACAATAAAGGAGTCCGTCCCCGATATCTAGCATATTATAGAGCTTTGTATCGGTTCTGACCTAAAAAAAATTATTATATTAAAAAGAAAAAATTAGCCCAATATTCAATTACCACTAAATGGAGTTGTCCTGAAACACGCAGAAGAAATAAATTTTTAGGACTTTCTTTTGAACGTAACTTAAACTGGGAAAGCCACATAACCAATTTGCAACGTCCTTGCCAATCCAGAATTAATCTACTAAAAATGCTGTAAAAATACCTCTTGGGGAGCATACAACAACCTTACTTACTCTATACAGATCACTAATACGAAGTAAACTAGACTACGATTGTTTATGCTACGATACTGCTAACAAAACATCTTAAAAAAACTTGACTACATTCAAAATATGTGCTTGAGATTAGTTTTTGGTGCCACAAGAACTAGTCCAGTAGGTAGCTTACAAGTTTTGGCTAATAAACTGCCCTTTATTAAGCCAACGAAGGCAACTCATAGTAGGTCTTCTAACAGGACACTGTAAGCTGAATAGGCACTTGAAGCTGATGGGATTATCAGATGATGACCTGTGCAGATTCTGTCACCTCGAAGAAGAAACAGCAGAGTACATTTTATGTCAGTGTGACAGTCTGGCAAATGTGCGGTTCTTTGCATTAGGAGAAGAAAATCCACCGGCAAATAGCTACATAGAAGGTACAGTCTCGAAGCTACTAGACTTTATAAAAAGGATCAGGCTAGAGAATGTTATCTAGGACTAGAGGACCACAATAGATCTGAAAAGGTCGCAGAGAAATAGGCCGAAAGGCCACCTCTCTTAATCTAATCTAATCTAAGTAGCTTACAAGCTCTGGCTAATGAACTTGTCAGAATTTCAGCAAACAACAACAACATAACCTACTCAACAATACTTTGCAGAACAATTATATCGTCCGATCTTTACAGAAACATTGCGATAAAAAAACTACCATTTCCTGAGCGAATAAATCGTATTGATCCTAATCTAGAGCAGTTCAATCTTACTATGCGTATTCATTTAAATTTTCATCCTTGGATGATCAAACCTCCAAAAATAGATACTACTACTAAGGATTTCCACAGTTTTCACTGTCTTCCTTCACTCAACCGTTTTCTCCAATTTTCCCTGTCATTCCAGTCTCCATCTCGCAGGGTTCTTTTCTCCATAGCCTCGTCGATTTCATCTCTGAATGACCTTCGGGGTCTTCCTCTCTTTCTTCTTCCAATCGGGCTCCATTCTGTGATTTTGTTTATCCAGCGTCCTCTGTCCGCTCTTCTGACGTGGCCGTACCAGGATAGTCTCTTCTCCTCTATATAGTCGATTATGTCTGATTGCACTTCCATTCTCCGCTTAATCTCTGCGTTTTCAATTCTGTCTCTTTTTGTAAGTCTACAGCTTCTCCTCAGGAACTCCATTTCTACTGCTCTTATTCTACCTCTATTTCTCTTGTTTATTGTCCAGTTTTCGGACCCATATGTCAGGATACTTCTTGTCAGGGTGTTATATATTCTCTTTTTTGTCTTTATCGTAATGTTCTTATCCCACAACACTGAGTTTAGTTGTCTTATACAGTTTCTTGTTTGTCTCAGTCTGTTGTTTATATCTTCTTCTGTTGTTCCCTGGTTCGATATTATGGTTCCTAAATACTTGAATTTATCTGTTCCATTTATTTGTCTTCCCTCGTCTATCTCTAGGTTTCTCATATCCTTGTTTTCTGTTGTTAGGTATTCGGTTTTCTCTAAGTTTATTTCCATTCCGTTGTTTTTATATTCTTCTTCTAGTTTTCTGAGCATAAAGCTGAGATCTTCTTCATCTTGTGCGATGACTACTTGATCGTCGGCAAAACTTAAGGTGTATAGATATTCGTCTCTTACTGGTATGCCCATTCCTTCGCACTTTCTCCTCCATGGTTTGAGTGTCTTTTCCAAGAATATTTTAAACAGAGTAGGGGACGTAGCACAGCCTTGTAGAAGTCCTTTTGTCGTCTGAAATGGATTGTAGGCTTTATTTCCACATTTAATAGCTACTTTGTTTTCTTTGTATAGTGCTTTAACTGCTTTTATTAGTGTTTGTCGGATTCCGAGATCATTCATTGCTTCCCATAATTTGACTCTAGGTATTGAGTCATATGCTTTCTTTAGATCAACAAAGGCCAGATGGACCGGTCTACCTTTTGCCATTTTCTTCTCTATCAGTTGTTCTAATGTGTACGTATGATCTAGGCATGATTTTCCTACTGTGAACCCTGCTTGGTCTTCTCCAATTTTTCCTATTATTTCAGTTTCTAGTTTTTCTTTAATAATTTTCCCGTAAAGTCTACCTACCGACGATATTATACTAATTCCTCTATAGTTTTCACATTTTTTCCTGTTTCCTTTCTTATGTATGGATGTGATGTATGCTTGTGTCCATTCCGCAGGTATTTCTTCTCCATTTAGTCCTCTTTCGAACATTCTATGTAGCATGCGGAATAACTTTTCCGTTCCGTTTTTAATTAGTTCGTTTGGTATTCCTCCGGGTCCTTTGGCTTTTTTGTTCTTCAATGTCTTGATTGCTCTCTTAACTTCTGCCAGGCTTATTTCTATCTGGTCGTATGCCCCATTTCCTGCATGTTCTATATTCTCTTCCTGAAATTGGAGACGGTTTTCTGTGAGTAGTTCTACGTAGTATTCTTGCCACTCGTTTTCACTAATTTTGCCGATCTGGGTTTTCTCTGTCTTATTTCGTTGAAGTGCTTTTAATATTCGCCATGATTCTGAATTTCTCGTTCCTCCGATATGTCGTTCTATCTCTGTGCATGCTTGTTCCCATCGTTCGTTCTTTTCATTTGTTACTCTTTTCTTTACCTCTCTGTTTTTCGCTCTATATAGGTCTAAGTCTTCCTGTTTTTTGGTGTTTAGGTATTTTATGTGTAGTTTTTTCTTTTCTTTTATGCATTTCAATGTGTCTTCCCTTAATTTGATATTCTGATGGGTGTTCCTTTGGTCGTCTTCTCCAAGAGCTTCTAAGGCCGCTGAAATCAGGCAGGTTTTTATGTGTTCATGCCAAAAATAGATACGCCTCTAAAAGAATTCCCGAAACATTCCACAAATCCTTTCCTTATACAGCAAGCTTATAAAAATGTAATATCCAAAAACCCAACAACCCTTTAGATCTTCACTGATGCTTCCAAATATGATGAAGGACATAATGCAGCCTACATCTACGAAAATGTCAAGTCTACCATACGAATCTCAACAAATTGTTGTATATATACCGGAGAACTTACGGCAATTCACCAGGCCATGAAAAATGTGGTTCTATCAATGAAAGCAAATTTGTTATCACCGGTTTAATGAGTGCATTACTTGGAATGAAGCAGCTATATAAAATTCACGCCATACTTCTCAAGATCAAAGAAGAGTTATCTTATCTACAGACTCAACAAAAAGATATTTCCTTCATCTGGGTACCTTCCCATATGGGAATAATTGGTAATGGGAAAGTGGACTCCCTGGCAAGCAATGCAACAACCGACCAAAGTATTGCTATCCTAAATCAAATGCCTTGGACCGATCACAAAGTAAATATCAAAGCCCATGTACAGAGCGTGGCAAACTAGTTGGAATCACACAACAAACTTAAAGAATGTCTAAGTCAAGTAAAGAACCAAACTCATCTTACCATGTAATAGAAAAGACCAAGTTATCATCAACCGACTCCGAATAGGACATACTTTCCTTACTGTATATGAACTGAGTGGACTGTATATTATTTTTATTTGGTCGAATTAAAACGCATTCGCTTACGCATAAGGGGTTTATTTACTAAATTTACAATATGAATATAAAAATGTGTCTTCACACCACGGCGGTCGGTGAAGGTCTCTCTCTGTTGAATTTTGAATTTAAGACGCCACCTCGGCACGGACCATCTGGCTGGTAAGCTGCGTTGCCGATGTTTGCAGTCTCTAACATGCCCCCGGCCTTGAAAGGACCTGCTTTCAATCTTGAATTGGTAGTGGGCAAATTTTTGAAAAAGCTCGACGAATGACACCAGTTGCAGTTCGGATCGATGCCACTCGACAAATTCCATCCTTTCCAGGATGTAACTCCAGAACACGACCCAGTCTCCATTTCAACGGATTGATATTATCCTCCTTCACGATTACTATGGAGCCTTGTGATAAAGTTCTCTGCGTCTTTTTCCATTTAACCCTCTGCTGTAATTCGGATATATATTCTTTCGACCATCGTCGCCAGAAGTTCTGTCGCATTTGTTCCAGGAGTTGGAAACGAGAAAGTCTTCCAGTAGGTAAATCTGTGATGTCGGGTTCTGGTGTTGCTATTAACGGTTTGCCGATGAGAAAGTGAGCAGGAGTTAATGGATTTTCATCGTTAGGATCGGAAGAGAGTGGTGAGAGGGGTCGGGAATTTAAAATCGCTTCGATCTGTGCAAAAACTGTTGATAATTCTTCGAATGTTAGAATATTATTACCTACAACTCGCTTTAAATGATTTTTGCTTGATTTAATTCCTGCCTCCCAGAGGCCACCGAAATGCGGAGAATGTGCTGGAATAAAGTGCCAGTTTATATTTTCGGATGAGCACAACTCCAAAATTTTATTTTGATTTGAAATCAAAAACTTACTTAACGCTTGTAATTCGTGATTCGCGCCAACGAAATTAGTACCATTGTCAGAATATATTTGTTGAGGTTTTCCGCGTCTGCTAATGAATCGTTTTAGTGCTAATAAAAAAGTATCTGTCGAAAGATCAGAAACTAGCTCAATATGAACTGCTTTGACAGCAAAACATACAAACAGTGCCATATAACATTTTGAAGTTTTACTGCCCCTACCGTATCGATTTTTAATAATAAAAGGTCCGCCATAATCTACCCCACAAACCTTGAATGGATAACCAGCATCAATCGAGTTTTCGGCAAATTACCCATTATAGGATTTATGTTCTTCGCATTGAATCTGAAGCAAGTCACACACTGTCTAACTGTTAATTTAGCAAGATTTCTTCCTGATACCGGCCAAATGGACTGACGTAAAGAACTAAGCAAAAGTTGTGGGCCGGCATGCATCAATTTTAGATGCTCTGATTTAAAAATTAATTTGGTTAACGGATTGTGTGCCGACACGATAATGGGATGTTTCTTGTCATACGAATAATCTGAATTTGTTAAAACGACCACCAACTCTTAATAAACCTTCCTGATCGATAAAAGGATTATGATTAAGAATTTTGCTTTTAGTATTGATTTCTTGTCTGTTTAACAAGTTGTTTATCTCTACGGTATATGACTCTCTTTGTGACATTTTGAGAAGAAGCTTGTATGCCTTTCTTAATTCTTCAGTATTAAGAGGACCATTTGTTCGTCTAGAATCTTTATTTGAGATTATTGAAATGAATCTTAGAACAAAGGCTACTGTTCTAATTAGCTTGCTCAATGAAGAGAAGCGACTTATATCTACTACTGGTTCCAACGCACGTATTAAGAATGCATTTGAGGCACACTTTAGTTCAGGCAAGTTCTCTGGACACTTTACCTCTTGAGGCCAATCGCATTCGGATTTGTTTAACCAACTTGGACCAGACCACCACAAATTAGATACTTCCAACTCATATGGACTGATACCGCGTGACAACTACTCTGAGATAGCGCGTTTTGAGGAAACGTGCCGCCAATCACAAGAACTGGTTAAAGTTTGTACTTCGGCAACTCTATTAGAGGTAAACGTTTTTAATCGGTGTGGTTCCGTTTTCAACCAACCGAGCACGATTGTGGAATCTGTCCATAAGGTAACTCTTTCAAATGTTGTGTTGTTAAGTGCATCCTTAATTGTACATAATTTGGATAAAACAACAGCTGCGCATAACTCGAGTTTGGGAATCGTAATAGTTTTCAACGGACTTACTTTAGATTTTGCGCATAGAAGCCTAACTGAAACTTGATTAGTTCGAGTAATAGAACGTACGTAGATGCATGCTCCATACGCGCGCTCGGAAGCATCCGAGAAACCATGTAATTCAATTGATCGTACATTTGGTAATGTTACGTGACGTGGAATAATTAATGAATTAAGTTTAGGAATCTCAGATTTGAACTTAAGCCATTCACCATGTAACGGTTGAGGAACTGATTCATCCCAACTTAATCGCTCTAACCAAAGCTTTTGAAGGATAATCTTCGTTTTAATAATACAAGGTGCTAAAAGGCCTAGTGGATCAATATTTGACCCACAGCCGAAAGAATGATTCTTTTAGTTACACGACCGTCTATAGCATTTGGTTCAATTTTAAACGTCAAAAATTCAGAATCGCATGACCAACCAAGGCCTAATGTTTTTGTGTTTTGATCTTCACTGAACTGAACCGGTGAATTGGTCTTCTGTGAAGGTACGTCGCCCTTTATTATTTTAAGTATAGTATCGCTATTTGAGTGCCATTTTCGCAATTTAAAACACCCTTCAGATAAAATTTTTGAAATACCCACGCCTAAACTCACCGCTTCTTGAATAGAATCAGCACCCGTAATTAAATCGTCTACGTATATATCGTTTTTAATTATTTGAGATAAATCTGGACTGTTCCCTTCACAATTTAAGGCTAGCTCCATGATGCAACGAATTGCTAGAAAAGGCGCTGAAGCAGTACCATACGTAACCGTGTTTAATTCGTCTATCTCTAATTCCTCGTTGGGATTACTTCGCCAAAATATTCGTTGTAATGATCGCTCTTTCGGATTAATCATTACTTGCCGATACATTTTCTCGATGTCGGCTGTTATCACGAATGCCTGAATTCGAAATCTTAAGAGTATTGACAAAAGACTACTTTGTATTGTTGGGCCTACCATTTGTAGGTCATTAAGTGATAAACCTGTGGAACTCTGAGATAGCGC
>NW_027312339.1:0-31850 GCF_040954645.1 Diabrotica undecimpunctata | reverse complement strand
ACGCGCTATCTCAGAGTATATTTTGCGGAGTATTTTACGCTCAAATATTCCCAAAAGTTTTTCATCTTTCTGCGTTGTCCATGTTTCTGCTCCATATGTGAGGACCGGCCTCAGCAATGTTTTGTATATAATAATTTTAGTTCTTCTTTGAATGTTTCTTGAGTGGAAATGCTTTTGAAGTCCATAGTATGCCCTATTTGTAAGATTTATTCGTCTTTTGATTTCTTTGCTTGTTTTATTGGTAGCAGTCAATAGCGATCCAAGGTATGTGAAGTTGTCAACACGTCCAAATGTATGACTTCCAAAGACTGTTTCTCGTTCCTCATTTGCTATCGGATCCTTTGTTACCAACATGTACTTGGTTTTGTCTTCTTTGATGACTAGACCGACCTGTTTCGCCGCTGTTTCCAATTCTAGGATATATTGCTCAACATCTCGCTTGCTACGCCCTATTATGTCAATGTCATCAGCATATGCTAAGACTTGTATCGATCTATTGTAAATACTACCGCCATCCCTAATTCGTGTATCTCGGACTGCCTTTTCTAAGGCAATATTAAATAGGAGGCAAGCCAGAGCATCCCCTTGTCTGAGTCCATCCTTTATCTCAAAGGATCTAGAATTCTCTCCCTGTATTCTAACAGTGGCTTCTAAGTTAGACATTGTCATTCTCGTTAGTCGGATAAGTTTCTCTGGTATACCAAACTCATGCATTGATTGGTATATCACTGTTCTCTTGACACTGTCGTATGCGGCCTTGAAGTCGACGAATAGGTGATGGGTTTCAATATTGAATTCTAATGTTTTCTCGAGAATCTGTCTCATTGAATGAATCTGGTCAATTGTTGATTTTTCTGGAGTGAATCCAGCTTGATATTTACCAACTATGCCCACTGTGTAAACTTGCAGCCTTTCGTAGAGAATATTTGCTAGTATTTTGTAAGCAGTTGTTAACAGGGTTATACCTCTGAACTTGTCACACTGGGCTGGTCACCTTTTTTATGTAACGGGCATATCACGCCTTGAGACCATTTACAATGCATGGTCTCATTATGCCAAACAAGAAGTAAAAGCTTATGCAGTGTCTGTAGTAGGGCATCGCCACTATTCTTGTAGAGCTCACTGCAAATTTGATCAATTCCTGGTGATTTATTATTTTTAAGCTTTTTAATGGCTTGGGCAACGTTTTCGATGGTAGGTGGTCTTTCGTTTGGGTTGAAAGGATTCCAATCATTTCGATTTGCTAGGGTGTTATCTGCTTCTTCGATATGATGACCATTAAATTTTGCATCGAAAAATTCAACCCATCTGTTTAGGATTGAGGCCGTATCATTTAGGATGTTTCCTTCTACATCCTTACAGCTCCTTATTCTTGGCTTAAACTCTTTGCGCATTTTGTTTAGATTTCTGTAGAACTTTCGAGTTTCATTTTGATTTCTTAGCCATTCTGTACTTTCCAACTGCTTTTGCTCAAATTATCTTTTTTTTCTTCAAGGTAATCGTTTTTCTTCTCTTCTTGGGGTCCGATATTCTTCCTTTGCTCTTCTTGTGCATCCAACTTGATTTGTCTTTAAGTATGCCCTGTTTTTGTTATCTGTTGCTTCGTGGCAATCCTTGTCAAACCATTCGTTTTCTTTAACTGGTTTGGTTTTCCCCAATATTTTTGTTGCTTTCTCAGTTATTATGTTTTTACATTTTGTCCACAGTTCCTCTACATTTTCCCCCACCTCCAGTCTCTCCATTTCCTCGTCCATTTGTCTCGTATACTCTCTCGCAACGGTTTCAATGCGCAGATTATCAACATTAATTCTATCTTGTTTCGTGTGTTTATCTTTCTTTAAGTTTGATATTCTTCCTCTGATTTTTGCCATTACAAGAAAGTGGTCACTGTCAATGTTTGGGCCTCGGTAGCTTCTGACGTCTATGAGATCGGAAGAGTGCCTTGCATCTATCAGGATGTGATCTATCTGGTTAATGGTTTCATTATCAGGGGATTTCCATGTTCCTTTGTGTGTCATTTTATGGGGAAATCTTGTTCCTCCTACTATCATGTTTTTAGTACTTGCAAAGTTTATTAGCCTCAACCCGTTATCATTTGACTCTTCATGTAAGCTCTCACGTCCTATAGTTGACTGGAAAAACTGCTCTTTGCCAATTTTTGCATTAAGGTCCCCAACAATGATTTTCACGTCATGACGTGGACATCAATCATATTCTTTGTCTAAGGTGTCATTAGTTTGTGGTGTTTTGTTAGGTATAGTCAGTTGAAAATTGAATTCTCTTGATCTTCTTTCATATACGCATATAATCTGCTAGATTTTTAAAGTGTCTTTACTATATTGTCGTTCTAACATGTTCGTGATCGTCCCATTAATCTCATTTCCACACAGGAATGATATTGCGTTGTTTCTACTACTAGGTCTTCAGTCATTATGTCTGTATGACCGTTCCACTCCATTCTCCTTTTGATATAGTTTTTCGATAATTTTGATTATATTTTATAAAATGTTCCTTGTGGTATAATTTATATAAAGTTCTTCTCAGAGCCTTCTTTTAGTGCGTCACAGTTTTTCATTTTCTTTCTAATGCATTAAGTTGAATGTAACGGAAAAAGCGGTAGGTCCGTGATTAGACACAAAAATATTGCAGCTTTACATACACAAGCGGTCTATTCCTAACCTACATTTAATTCTTTGATATTTAGAATGCGCGCTTTTTACAGCCAATCAATTACGCGAATTACGAAGATTTGACGTAAAACTTCATTCATGTTAACCATCCTTTCGAAGTGTCAGAGAGTGAAGTGATCGTTGTCGTTCAGATCTGTATTTGACAATATTTCACAGCGCTGTGCATTATTTTTTTGATTATTTATTTGTTTTCGATTATTTATTTGTTCATTAAAATATTTTAAAAATGCCAAGATATACGGAAAAGGAAAAAGTATTGATACTCAAATTACTTAACTAATTTCAAATAAAAAAGGAAGCTGAATAAACTTTATTGCCCATTTTTGCTGTTAGTAAAGTAAGTTTAAAATTAGGCTGAAAATAAAATTTTTTTACCTACTGTTTATTTCAGCATGTTGCTGTGGCGTTAGGAATTTTTTCGCCAACTAGAAAACAATTAACAAATAAAGGTATCCAAAAAGATTCTGATTATTCCATCACAATGAACGAATCAGTGTTTACAAAAACTGACGGCAAATTATTTAATTGTATAACTATAAAACAAACTAACTATGCTTGTATTATATACTATTATAAATTAAACAATAAATGGATCGTTTTTTGTCATTTTTAAGTGTTTTCATAATATTTATAAATTTAATAATCAATCTTGTTTACTATTTAACCCACCTTGTAATGAAAACACTAGTTTAATGCCATAAGCTCTTCACCTGTGGCTAAGTACGATCCTGGTATCTGTTAAATTCGTCAATAATTACATGAAATAAATTTCCAATATATTATATGACGTCATAATTAATGACGCACTGAAAGAAAGCTCTGAAAAGAACCATACTCATACATTGTAGTTTTACAAAGTGCCTCTACAAATATTTGTTCGGTGTACAAGTTGAATAGCAATGGCGAAAGAGGGCAGCCCTGTATCACCCACTTACAAAGGGAGCTCAAAGCTCTTAGATCTTGAATAAATCAATCTCCTCAACAGTAATAAAAACAGTCATTAATTATTTTTTTAAACAATATTTAACACTGAATAAACAAAATTATTAAGATGATGGAGCTCTGAGGTATCCGTTCTGAACGTTGGCGATCATTCTGGCTGTGTGGACGTCTTTCTATACCATCTAACCTCTCAGATTAGCAAGCTAGGATATTCTTCTTCGCCCTGGGGCCATTTTTCCTTCAATTTTACCTTGCAAAATGCATTGGAGTAGCTCGTATCTGACTTGGATTCTCATTATGACCCAAGTACTGCAAGCTTACGGCCCTTCACGATGTTGACCAAATCCGCGATTATGTTTATCCTCCGCAGTACTTCTTCATTGGTGTTTTTCTGATTACTAAGGTTTAAATATTTATTTACTTTAGATGTTATTGGAGAACATGTGCGTTTTCAAAAATTGGAAAATTGTGTTCATAAATGAAGACACAAGTGCATAAAGGATCTATGTAACATTTAAAAAAAATCAGTTTTTAGGCTCAGTAGGTCTGTTTTAACCCCTAAATTTGCTTCATAAGATTTATTTGACTTAAAAACGTTAGGCAACGATTTAGTTAGGGGATAAAGGATCTATGTACCAAGCAATATTTTATTACAAAAGTGCATAAAAAAACCATGTGCTCAATATTGTACATAGATCTTTTATGTCTGACCAAACGGATTGCTGTTGTCATGTCATGTTACATAGATCCCTAAAGTTAGGTTATGTTGTTCTTTACATCTAAAATCGTACTGTGTACTTTTATAGTGAAAATAGTGAAATAAGTTGCGAAAATGTCAGCAAGAAGTAGACTTTTACTTAATCTGGGACAAAAACAGTATGAAGGTATGTTGAATTAATAATAAATCTTGTTTTTCACTAAAATATGCTTCTTAATATTAATTTGAGGTTAAGAGTTTACCGGAACGGTAACAAAATACCTGCATAAAACTTGTTTTGAGCAATGTTTTTATTATTTAAACATTGTAGAACAACTTGATCAGATAAAAAGAGATAAAGCATAACTTTATAGTCGTAGATATTGCCGAAACTTTACCTGAACAAGATAAAACTCCACCAAGAATCGAGAATATCCTGCATGAAAAGCAGATATCTTCAACGGAGTTGCAAGATACATTTAACGGTAAATATTCATTCTAAAATTAAATTGTTTAAAGGTTTTGGTCTACAGATAAAAATTATAAAGTAACCTACCTACCCTATATGTTTAAACAAAATTTTAAATTGTAGATTCTATATCTGAAGATGAAGTAATTTCTCCAGAATATACTTCAGACGACTACAATCCAGATAGTACTGATTCGAGCGAAAGTTTTGAAGATTCTCATTGTGAGGATGAAAGTCATCCCGTATCAGTACCACATGTCACAGCAGAAGATTCAGTTTTACTTATAACTCAACATGAAAATACTGAAAATCTATTGGACAGGAAGGAAAGTCTTTTAATAACTAGACATAATGTTAAGAGAAAGGTATTCAATTTGCAGGAAAAAAAATCAAGAATAAGGAAACGCCGTCCTGAAACATGGAAGAAGAATAAGACTGCCTTAGCGAGACAGAGAGGTGAGACATACATGTCATTAAAAAATAAAAAAGAGATGCCAAGCAAAAGTCCCGAATTAGGATCTTTGTGCAAAAAAGAAAATTGCAAAAAGAAATGTGATGAGCAATTTAACAAGTTTGATAGGGAAACAATATTTCGTAAGTTTTACGCATTAGATCAAAATGCAAAAAACTCATTACTTTTTAAATCTGTTTCGATTATGCCAGTTAATCGCCATAGAAAAAACATTAGTAAAAATAAATCATATACATTTGGTTACACAATAACGTGTCAGACACGTATCAAAACTGTCTGTAAGACTGCTTTTATCTCCCTTTACCAAATATCAAATAAAAAGGTGCAACTCATTCAGAATCAATTAAAATCAGGCACTACAGCTCCTTCACCAGATAAAAGGGGGCATCATAATTCTAGACCAAATAAAATCGAAAAAGATGTGGTTGACGCTGTAAAAGGACACATTCTTTCTTTTCCTGCAGAACAGTCACACTATTCGCGAAACAAAAATGCCAATAAAATGTATTTGTCTCCCTTGTTAAATATAACAAAACTGCATGAATTGTATCAAGAATATGTTCAAGAAACTAAGATGGACAAACGGTTTTTGGTTTCAAAAAGTTTTAATACGCACATTTTCTCATCAGAATTTAATTTGTCTTTTGGCCAGCCCAAAAGTGATACATGCAGTATGTGCGATGCCAATTTAGGGGATGAGATCCACAAAGAAAAATTTAAATTTGCTTTTGAGCAACAAAAAGTCGATAGAGAACGGGCACATAATAATAAAGAAATATGCTATTTAACCATGGACCTACAACAGACCATGCCTTTACCACGCCTTACTACTTCTAAGGCATTTTATTTGAGGCAGATGTGGTTCTGTAATTTTGGAATCCACTCAATAACGTCAGAGGGTGATAAAGCCTACTTTTTTAATTGGACCGAAGATGTAGCAACGAAGGGCAGTCTTGAAGATGGCAGTAGCTTGCACACATTTGTTCAACTTTTAACAAGCAGAAAGAAAGAAATAAACCATCTTCTCATATGGTCTGACTCGTGTGCAGGGCAGAACAAAAATTTTAACCTAATATGCCTATATCAGTACTTAATTTTAAAGGGATACGTGAAGATAATAGACCATAAATTTCCAGAAGTAGGGCATTCCTTTTTAGATTCTGATAGAGATTTTGGAATAATTGAAAAGAAATTACGAAAAGTTGAGACCATATATGCTGCAGATCAATATAGAGATATTATAAGAGAATCAAGTAAAAAAGGTTCTGTTATTATAAATATGACCGACCATTTTAAAAATATAGCAGACATAGAAAATAAATTACACTTATTAAATAGAAAAAAGAATTGCTGTGGAGATAAAATAAATTTTAGAGATGATATCAAATGGATACGTGTGGATAGCTACGGTGAATATTACTACAAAAACTCCTTAGACCCAAACACGCCGTTCTTAAAAGTGGATTTAATAAAAAATGTAAGAGCGAATTCAGGAGGTTTTGTATTAGAAGTTATACCAAACAAAACGAATACTCTGTCCGTTGAAAAATTAATAATTTAAAATAACAACTTTGTTTTATAGAGGAAACTTATAGACATTTTTATACTCGTCTATGGGAAAATAAAGAAGGCGCAGAAATCGAAAATGAAATAAATAAAAAAAAGAAGAACGAATTAGAAATAACATTTGGTTTTACATCGTGTTATTGTTTCTTGTATCCTTTATGCATTTTGAATTAAAAATGTTTGCCTAAGTTACTTAGGGAATAAAGGATTTATGTACATTTATAATTAAATATTTTTCTTTAGTTGTGAATTATTATTGTTAAATTATCATTATTAAAAAGTGTACTTTAAGGTCTAAGTTTCTTCATCATCATCATTCTAGGCTTATTAATAAAAAAGTTCTAATTAAAAAACTTTGAATTCATTTTACTTGAAAAGTTGTTTATGTTACATAGATCCTTTATGCACTTGTGTCTTCAAATGTATTCCCAGTTTTCAAAATGCAAAAAATGAAATAAAAGAGAAGTATAAAAACGTCCCTTTTAATACTAGCCATTTGTTAATTCTAATTCTTATTAACAACGTAAGCTTGACTCACATATTTTCGTTTATTTCTTATAATACGAATGATGGCAATGTGCAAAGATTAAGCGGATATACTGTATATTTTTCTTACTTAATATTGTATACACATACATACACAAAACAACAACGTTTAGATAATAAGTTATTTCCTCTTTATCAATCTAGATCTCCATGTAGGTAAATCTACATTTTGGCATGCGTGAGAATTTTTGTGTGGTCGTTTAAATACATTCAGTTTGTTATCTCTCTTTTCATCTCGTTCGTATATATGAAGATGTCCAGAGATATGACAAACAATTGTGCGTTCGAAATTTTATTACTAAATGAAACTTAAGTATGCCGTTAGTGCTTTGTTGATGTAAAATGTTCAGCATTCGTCAACATATTCAACAAAAATTACAGTAAAAAAAGGATATTTGCGATATTAATTTCATAGACTATTTCCAAATATAAATACAAATTTTTTCTCTATTTATTGATGGAATAATTAATGAATAGATTGTTCGTATTTATTGGGTTCGTAAGGCTTGTCACACAGTTTCTGTTTGAATTTAAAAAATATGATGTTTTTGAATTTTGACATAAAAATATATCCTATGAAAAGCAACAGGAAAGTATGCTACAAAGAATTTTATACCCCTTTGCATATATACGTTTTATACCTTTTTCTACCCTTATACTCTCTTTCCTTGTCTAAGCATACTCTCTTTACTTGTCTAAGCCCTTATGTATACATGAAACTAGGCCTCGATAGATTGTAATAAAAATCATGTTTGACGTAGAAATCATTTTTAAAGAAATTTAAAAAATTCTGCATGATGTATAACCAAAAATTTGTTGTTTGCAGGTTATGCAAGCAAGCAAGCAATTTGCTGACACTTAAGAATGACACTCGGGTGTTACAATTCATTGGGGCCAGGAGGATTAACTCTTGTACTCAAGAGTCACTCTACCGCGCCCCAATGCTCCAGATCATCCCTTTCCCCCCTATAGCACTCTGATGCGCTATAGGGGCATAAGTATCAGGTCAGCACTAGAGAATTAGGCGCGTTGAATCGGTGCGTGCTTCCGTGCTTGTGTCTCTGTCTTTCTCGAGCGTTCTTGGCGTACAAGACACATTACAGCAGAAACACTTCCTTTCATTTCATATTTCTCCTATCATCGTCCTATCCTCAACAAAATCACTCAAATAGAAATTAGTTAAGTTTAAGTTTACATGTACAATGTTTTAGTAAACAAAATATATTTCTATAGTTAAAATTTGTGCAATTCGTATTTTCATTCAATTCCTTGTTCCTATTATGCAATTTAATAATATTCATATCAATAAATATTCTACCGAGAAAAAGACGTTGTCACGTAAAATCTTCGCCCGTAAAACCGACTTTACAGGCAACCGATTTTTTATTAATTTTAATTTAATTTTTCTATCTATGAGTCCTCTTATTACCGCTCTGGCTGTGGTTTTTTGGATGGTTTGGTCTACATGTTGCAAAAAGGTTAGTGCTTGATCCATTGTGACTCTTGGTATTTTGCTTCTCTTTTCCATTCGACAGGATTAGGAGTTAATGACTATTTTCCATTGGATACTCCATTCTTCTATGTTATTCAATGCTGCCTGTAAGTTGTTTAAAGCAGGTTATGTTTTTTAAAACTGATGGTTGACTTACTTTGCTTCGATCGTATAGGTAACAGTATGCTTGGAGTTAAAAAAAATTTGAGGGTGTGTTACTTTTACCCTCGGATAATCAAATTTGGACTGTTTTGTGTGGTTTTTGTATTATATGTTTATGTAAACTGTGTTAACGTAGATTATATGTTGCAACAATATATGCATTATGTGTTGCATTTGTGTATGTATAGATTGTAGATGGGATTTCTCTGACTTCCGATTAATCCGCTATTCTTGGTATGTTCTTGTTATTGACTTCTTCTTTTAGTATTAAGAAATAAATCCTGCTACCTTCAGGTGATAAATTACCTACACATTTTTTTTTTCGTTAACAGCTGCTTCTTTAAGTTTTTTTTTATATTTGTTTCTTTCAAATTTATTGCTGCATCTTTCCATTGTTGTCTGGGTTCATTGTTCCAGGCATGTTTGCGTCCCTGAGACTTTTCGAACTCTCTGTTCTTGTTGTATGCTTCATGCTCGTTTATCCTGCACTTAGGGGTCTTGCGGTTTCTTTCGCATAGAAATTGTTGAATTTACAAGTTATTTTATGGAACACTTTTTTGATCTTTATTGTCTGCTATTGGATTTGGTTTTGGACAGGATAAATCTCAGTGGCTTGGTTGTTTTGAATGTTTTAAATTTTTGTGATAAACCATTTAAATATGGTATTGTTGTCATCTTTGAATCCCGTCTTGTGAGTGTTTCTGTATTGCTTGTGGTATTTTGTTGTTTCATTTCTTCAATCTTGTGGAATTCCTTGTTTGTCACTGTCATTTATTAAAATATCTTAAATACCACATAAGCAAAGACAGAAAAATAGTCAAAGACATAGTAGGTCTGTTAACAGGGCACTGTGAACTGGATAGGCAGTTGAAGCTAATGGGATTGACAGATGATAACCTATGAACTAGAGGAAGAAACAGCCGAATATATTTTATTTTAGTGCCAGATCGTTTAAAATGTGTGGTTCTTTACATTAGGCAAAGAAAAGCCACCGGCAAATAGCTACATGGAAGGTTCAGTCTCCAAGCTATTAGACATTTAGACGAATGACAACTCCATAACTCAACCAATCAAAGGGTGAATAATTCTGACAGACAAGGCTAGCATAGTCTGCCTAAATACATAATTATTTTAAGTAAATATGTCTGGTTAAAATTTGTTTTATTTGCTGTCAGCTAAGAGCTCGGGTTCAGTCCCTAGTTTAAGACAAGACGAACTTACACTTGAGATACTGAGCTAGGCAAGGCATAGAGACATAGACGATAAGCTCCCATGGTTTATTGAAGTATTATTTTTATAATAGTACTTCAATTGTCTTTAGTAGTATTATCGTTAGACACTGGCAAAACAAAGCATTGGTAAACAAAACCCTTATAGTGCCAGTGCTGTCATATGGATTGGAACCATGGACCATCTTCAAGACATATAAAAACCCTTATGCTAATTTTGACGAAGAATCCTGAGAGTAACATTTGGTGGCATCTGTAAAAACGGTCTTTGGTGGTGAAAATAGAACTGTGAGATATACCAAAAATTAAAACATATATCTGGTGGTAAAGATGTAATAACTATCTCTCCTAAAAATAGGAAGACTAAGATGGACAGGATCACAGCAGAAGAATCCTTATATCACCACCAGTGGGTAGTACATGAAGAGGTAGACCAAAACTTAAATGGAAGGATGGTTTAGATGACGATGTTAGAAAAAGAAGTGCAACAAACTAGCAACGGTTGGAAATGGATAGGACTGACTGGCGAAATAGACTTGGGAAGGTCGAAGCTCTACTATGTACTGTAGCGTCAATGATGATGATGATGAATATATTTTTTAAGTCTTTTATTCTTATTTTCATTAGTACGGTATCGTCTAGCGTATAAAAAAAGATTGTTTTTAATTAATCAACACAAATATTTGTTAGAAAAAAAATATAGAAATCTATGTTGGACCGTACTCGGTTGAAATTTTCAAGCAAATTGTGAAAATATTGATTACGCCTATCGCCGTAACTTCTATAAATGTAGACTAAGACAAGAAGTTTACATCTTATGAACCAATTTTAAAGCTATTGTATGAACAATAATTTACATACTTATGAACAGTAAAGTAAGATAAACGAGAACTAACTTCAGTGCAGAAAAATATTTTTTATTACAATTTCTTGTAGTTTATTTCCCTATATACAAAATAATAGTTATTTAACCAACAAGTGTATTAATAAGGGCGATTAACAATTGAGATATTTTAACGCGTGAGCGAAGCGAGCGCGTTAATACTAGAGATTATTAATCGCCATTTTAATTGCCGAGTTCGTTACAAAACTTTTCCGTCGACCGTTGTTTTCAGAAATAAAGATATCTTAGTTTAAATATTTATTTACTTAACGATAAACAACAATTTTTTCAGCTTTCATTGACTTTATTCAAAGTTTCCTTAGTGGTAGTTTTATTATAGTAAACATTAACATTCGAAATGGTACAATTACTGAAATTAAAGGAAGATATTAATAAATAATTATCTGCTGTATGGCATTTTGACAAATTTATATTTAAGTCTTTTTGGACCTCTGTAAATTCTGTGATGAAGAAGTTAAATTCTGGTGGAGTTAAATTAAACTCTTCGTCAATATCCATCCTTTGATTTTGCAAATACACAGAATTTTAAACAATAAAGTAAATAATGGCATACAATGACAGATAGTAATAACAACGGCTACTTCATTTTGAATTAATTTTTTAGTGGGAATATAAATAGGTATATGTTTGGTTGATTACACCGCAGGTCAGTGCCAATCACAGAGCGTTTAATTAATTTATACAAGAAATGTATGTTGTGTTGCCTATAATGAAATTGTTCATTAATAGGGGTCATTAATCAATGATTTTGAGGGTGTTAAAATTGATCATAAATGGACGGTCGACGGAAAACGTATATAAAGTGAACTTACTCCAGAGTTAGCTAACACAAGAGCTCATCTGTTCTTTTTTATTTTTAGGAAATATGGCCGATTGCATTACACGTACCCAAAAAAAGGAAGTTAAATACTTAAAATGCATAACGACGATATAATTGGTCCAACGAGTGGTGATAAATGCAATTAAAATGTAATTTTTAATAAAACCTTTTAAAATCCAACCAATATTGTTGACCTATGATGTTGCCCAAAACACTTAAAGACACCCTATGGTCACATTGCATTGTTAACTGTATAGAAGTAATCTTTTCTTCTTTATTTTAAATGAAATTTATTCTCTTTTAATTATTTCGCTTTATAATTTTGAAAGATGTAAAATATTTCTTCTTTTTTACTTGAAATTTAATTTTATTTAGTTAGTTTTGTTCTGTGGGTATTCATTAATTTCTATTTAAAGAATACAGAACGTTAACAATAATTTCTAGCCTTAAGTCTTAATTTAATTTTTCGTCAAGTCTGGTAATGTCACATTTATCAAACCTTGTTTCACTTTTATAAAGGGCATAATCTGTGTCTTCTTCTTTTCTATTTATATTCAAATTAAACACTTTTAATATGGATATTATTAATTTTTTTCCCAAAACTTCAGTATCTGCTGTTCTTTCACTGCAGTTTTTTAAATATCCTATAACCATTTAACATATTCTCATGCGTTAATACATTAACAAGAAATTGCAAAGTATTAAGAATAAAATATTATTGTGCTTTCTACGACTCTTCTTAAAAATTCCTACACATTTTTCCGCGTTTCTTCCTCAACACGCCACTGTATCATTAAAACCTTCTGAACGAAGCCGCCAACCGGTTCCTCTTTAAAGACTAATAATTGATTATTATGATATACTAATCAATCTTTTGATTAATTAGCTAAATGATAAATTATTTTAACTTAAACATTCATATGCTCCTCTATAGCCGTTGGGAAGTTCTTGTAAACTATTACCTAGAGAAATGATTAATTGAGAAGAGCGTAGGAAAGTGTGGGTACCTTCCGTAGTGTGCATCATAGATGCAAAAGCAGATATGAGTTCGCAGTGAAGCAAAATAAGTACACTTTAGTATGTAGTGACTGATTTCCTTGAATCATTTTTCAAGTTCAGTCAAAGGTACAAAATCTGAATGTGTCATTGTTTTACATTATATTCTTGAAATACCTAAGCAATACACATATAACTATAAAATTAGTTTTTATTTAAAAAGCTCACCTTCATTGTCAATTTTATGTCAAATTAATGACCAATCTGCTCCAATGTCTGTTTATAATTAAGTATTTTTTAGTTATTTGATTTTCAATAATTCTGGGTCGTTTATTTGTTCCATATTCTTTTATTGTATTAATTAATCGAGTAGATATACAATTCTCGTCTTTGTTTCTCTATCTATCATGCCTTGTAATGCCTTTTACTTTTCTTATATATCTCATTTAGCTAGCTAAGACTCTATTACAGATTACAGATAAGAACTAGGGTGGTCTCGGTTTGACAAACTGCGACCTTTACAGAATTATTGTGCGTCTTTTTCACACTTAAATTTCTTCATCCAGCCCTATTCTCTTAATGAGCTTTCACAGCCCCGAAAATGGTCATTTTATAAATACTGATGCTTTTCATTTTTTCTCTATAAGTTCTAGATACCGCAACCTTGCGAGGACTTTTACTGACTTCCTCTTCTTCTAGACAGAACCGACAATAATTATACCCCTACATCAAGAACATTGTCTGGTCTGAAAAAAATTGTTATGGCAAAAAATGCCATTAGTCGCCTAATTTGGAAAGAACGCCAAAAAATTGATGCGTTTGAGATGTGGTATTAAAAAAAATGCTGCGGCTTCCGTAGACAGCTCGTCAGGTAGACGTTTCCCTTAACCAACTTGATACTAAAAAAAGGCTACCCCCAACATATCTGTAACAAATTCTATGGTTTTTTATAGTTCTTCTGCCAAGAAGAAGACCAAGAGGATGGTCATCAACCAAATGGTACGACCCCTTAGAGCAGATGACGATAGAGACCAATGAAGAAAATTTGTTAGAAGTATACGAAGAAGCACATACGACTTAAATGCATATTAAGACTAAAGTGCCCAGTCAGCAGCTCTACTACAGTATTAAGGTTGTGTGTCAGTAAATCGACTGTGAATTTATCTGAATATTCCTTAATAAACTCCTTAACTTGTCTTTGTCCTGATGCACATCCACACCATTCTAAAAACTTTTATTGTACCCATTTGTGAATGGTTGCTATTTAGTGTATGTTCGCAACCCCAAAGCAGAGCTCCGAGTCAATTATTGAAGTACGAGCATCTTCTTGGGCCAGTGTTAATCTATTCTGACATCCAACCTGGAAGAAGGCACCTAAACAGTCCCATATAAATTTTGAATTAACCTGCATAGAACTTATGGGTTTTTAGAGTTGCTTGATTATCGGAATAAACCACGATTGAGTCATTTTCTACTTTCAGTTCCATAGTACACCATTGCAAAGCGGCAAATTTTGCCTGAAATACAGTGGCATATGTTCCAAAGCTTAACCGGATTTCTATTCTTAATCTTTTGTTATACATAACAGCCCATGTATGTTCATCGGTTTTGGCCTTAAATGGAGTACGCTTTTATCTCCTGATATGGCCTTGTTACTTATGTAAACCTGACCCCTCATTAACTTAGATTCTATACTAGATTTGGAAATGCATGATAATACAGTTTTTATGTAAAAAAATATATTCGTCAATAAGATTAATATGCAGCAGATTAGTTATCTTTTACCATACATTTTAAACAATAATAATTCTATTACGTTTTTTGATATAATAATTGGGTATTTCAGAAAATATGGCAATCTACCTCCCTTTTAAAATAAGAATTTTAGTAATTAGATTCTAAATTACCGGTATTAAAATTAATCAGCAAGATATAATTCTTCTATTTGTGCTGTCGGCATTAAAAAAATGAGATATAATAGAACGCAATGGATTGTTTTAGTTATTCTTTATACATTGTCGTGGTAATACTCCAAAATTATTTAGATGACGTTTAGACCTCCATCAACCAATATATTTGTGGTGTAGTATCTATAGTTTTTTCTTAAGCTAAAATTAACAAAGAAGTTTTTTGTTCATTTCTTGAACTCGATCAATTATTCAGGGTTATAATAGCTTTATATCCTCTATACTCTATTCCTCTCTGTCTGGTTCACCGTCATCGGCGTCTATTCGCACATATGCCGTTTTCCCATAATCCATTACTTTTGACATCGTTTTTAATTCATATGAGTCGTCATGCAAACAATTTTAATCAACGAAAGAATAGACTGTGAAGTCCGATTCTCGTTTCATCGATTTAACAATCATATACTTCACGTCAGGAACGGACTGATTGCCAATATAACTCATATTCTTTCTAGTCGCTAATAATCAAAGCATTTAAAAAAGTAAACATATTTTTAAATAATTGCTGCAATTTTAATAGAGTTCTAATCTTTTTACAACCATCTAATATAATTATATATGTATATGTGTGTATATATATATATATATATATATATATATATATATATATATATATTATCTATATATATATATAAATATATATTATATATATATATATATATATATATATATCTTTTTCTCAAGTGCCATCTTCGTTCTGAAGGTTGGCGATCATCAGGGGCTATACGTATTTTCGAAACTGCTGACCAAAACAATTCGTGTGTTGCTACAGATATACCATTCCCGTAGATTCTTTAGCCAGGAGTTTCTTCTTCTTCCTATGGACCTTTTTCCTGCTATTTTCCCTTGCATAATTATTCGAAGCAGTTCATATCTTTCGCCTCTTGTAACGTGTCCCAAGTATTGCAGGTTTTCGTTTTTTTGATCGTAAATATGACTTCCTTTTCTTTATTCATTCTTCTCAAGACCTCGACATTTGTGACTCTCTCGGTCCATGATATTCTCAGGATTCTGCGATACATCCACAGTTCAAATGCCTCTAATTTTTTTGGTATCAATCTTTTTCAACGTCCATGACTCCACTCCGTAGAACAGCACAGAAAGTACGTAACATCTCATCAGGCGAAGTTTCATTTCAAGGCTTAAGTCTCTTCCGCAGAACACTCTCTTCATTTTAGTGAATATGGATCTGGCTTTTTCTATTCTTATTTTGATTTCTGCTGAGCTATCATTGTCTTCATTTATAAAAGTGCCTAAATATTTGTATTTGCTAACTCGATCGATAATTTCATTGTGTAAATATAAATTTTGGACATTTTGTGTTGATTTCGATATTACCATAAATTTAGTTTTCTTTATGTTTCAAAGATAGTCCATATTCTATGCTGCAGTCTGCTATCTTATTCACCAATTTCTGTAGATCTTCAAGTGTTTCTGCGATCAGAACGGTGTCGTCGGCAAAATCGCAGATTGTTTAATCTAACACCATTTATTTTAATACCTACGGATTGCTCAGAGAGTGTTCTATTCATTACGTCTTCGGAATAGAGATTAAACAGGGTTGGTGACAGTATACACCCTTGTCTCACACCTCGCTTTATTTCAATTTCTTCAGTGGTATTATTCTCTACTCTCACTACTACTTTCTGATTGTAGTACATATTTGCTATTAGTCGGATGTCTCGTTTATCTAAATTCTTTTCTGTCAGGAGTCTGATTAGGTGATCATGCCGCACTTTATCAAAGGCCTTGTTGTAATCTATGAAACACATGAATACATCTTGATTTATGTCAAGACATCTTTGAGACATAACGTTCGGTGCAAACAACGCCTCTCTTGTTCCAAGTCCATTTCGGAATCCAAACTGGGTATTATTAATGTCCATTTCCAGTTTTCTGTGTACTCTACAGTGTATAATTTTCAGGAATATTTTCAGTACATGGCTCATCACACTGATTGTACGGTAATCACTACAGTGTTTGGCATTTATCTTTTTTGGTATAATAACAAAGGTGGATAAAAGCCATTCTTGTGTTATTTTTCCTGATGTATAAATGCTATTGAAAAGTTCAACTAAAATGTGAATCGAGTCTTTTTCTATTAGTTTAAGGATTTCCGTTGGTATTTCATCTGGACCTGGAGCTTTACCATTTTTCATTCTTTTTAGTGCGTATATTACTTCCTCTTCCATTATTTCTGGACCTTTGTCTCCTTGTATGTTACTTAGCTCAGATTGTTGTCTATCATCTGCAAAGAGTTCTTCAATATAGTTTTTCCATGTCTTCAACTGTTCTCCTAGTTCTGTTATTATGTTTCTGTTGACACTATACAGGGTATTTGGCTGCTTACGTTTTTGTGTACCTGCAAGTTCTTTCACTTTTTTATGTACATTAAAAATATCATGTTTTGCCTGCAATTGCTCTATTTCTTCACATTTTCTTTTATAGAAATCTTCTTTTGCTATTCTGATTTCTATTTTGATTTCTTTCTGTATTTGTTTATACCTTTGTTCGTTTTTTCCTTTTATTATTCTCCGATTGTCCATAAGAAGAAAGATCTTATCAGTCATCCACATTTGCTTTATTTTTGGTTTTTCTTTGGTCAGAATTTTCTTCGCAGGACCTGTTATCGCCATTTTTACGTTTTACCATTTTTTATCTATGTTGTTCGTTGGCTGAGATGTTTCTTTTTCATGAAGTATTTTCAAATTATTATTATTACATTTTTGCAGTTTCTCCTTTACCTCCAGGTTACATAAATGACTGACGTCTATCTGATTTGCTCTTCTTTTTTGCTCCAATCTTTTTAGTGTAATACTCATTTGCGCTATTAGAGGGTTATGGTCTGAGAAGACATCTGCGCCTGGGTAAACTTTAACGGATTCTAAGGAATTTCTGTATCGTCCGTTTATCAGTAAAAAATCAATCTGGTTTCGAATTATTCTTTCGCCATTGTCCTGGGGTGATTTCCACGTATAAAGTCTTCTATTTGGTAAGTTGAAGAATGTATTAGATATAATCATGTTATTCTCCTGGCAGAATTGAAGTAGTCTGTCACCTCGTTCATTTCTTTTACCGAGTCCGAAGTCTCCTACATGTTCGCCACTTTTTCCTTTACCAATTTTTGAGTTAAAATTACCTAGAATTACGGTGATGTCTCGTGGTTTCGTCGATTATATATATATATATATATATATATATATATATATATATATATATATATATATATATATATATTGTTATGTTTCTTCTTTCCCAACCAAAGAAAAATAAATAAAAAAATCCATCGAAATAAAATTTTAAGATATCAATATAAACAAATTGTATATAGTAATTTAAGAATTTAAGATAAGATTTAGTGTAGATAAGAACAGAAATTTTTCCGTTTCAAACAAAATTATCAAAAAACCTTTGTTTAGAATTAGAAGACATTTTACCTGTAAGTTAATCTTTTCATTGTTTGCATAATCGAGTATTAAATGACCATATTCTAATCTTTTGAAATATGTATAAATTGTGTATTGACAAAACCAATTTTAAAGTAAGCTATTTAGTTTTTCTCTGAAACCGAAATTAGGCTTTTCCAAAATCATGGTAAACACAATTTTGTAGCTTTTGATTGGACGGTCGTTTTTAAATGGGAATTTGTGAGCCGATCATGAGAACCGGAGAAGTCAGATATAATTTTGTTTATCGAAGGAAAAAGTCGTTTGTCTCAAGATATGGTGTGGTTCGTTAGTTGGATACCGGCATTGTGAAAAGAATTGAATAGTTTTGCAGAAGGAGATAGCAAGTAGATTGAAAGGGGTCCTTGTATCTACCGTGGACATTTTGTGAAGATTTGTGGAAGTAGTTTTACGGCATCAAGTTGACAAAAGGAGGTCCTTGTGTCATTAATAAAAAGTTGAGTATTTGGAGAAGTACATCAGGTGTTTTTGGTTAGTGCAGCAGGTTTGCAGAGACGTTAGAAAGGAGCCTTGGTGCCAAAAAAGGAGAGATCACATCGTTGAGGAGACTGGATTTTTTCTGGTATGTTCCAACATACAACTCAATAAGAAAATAAGCTGTAAGTGTTTTGTACAATTAAATTTTATATCTGTGAAGGATCGGTTTGACATCATGGTCATTAGTATTCAAATTTAAGAACTGAGGTTTTGTTAGGCTAATCAAAAGTTTAAAGTTTTGTTGTTTCTTTGTTTCAAGTAAAGAAAAATTTAAGTAAAATTGGTTTTCACTTAATATAAATGTATGTAGATTTTAAAAACTTATTATTATAAAGTAAAATAAAATAAAATAAAATTTGATTTATTTTCTTGTATGCTGATTGATAAGATAATGACAGAATTTGATAATTGTTTTATTCGTTCATATAAAATAAAGAAACGTAAATTTTTGTAATATAATATATTTTTTATTCTTATCCTTCTTCTCTATCCCGATAAAAGACAACTAGAAAATCTGTTGAATCCATCGAACACACACTAAAAAAAGATAATAGTGAAACGCAAAGTCAGTCACTCACAAATTAATGGAGAGATGTATGCTAGGCATAACAAAAAAATATTGCAAAATATTCAGAAAAAGGTCATTGATGTAATCCAGAGAATCAAATCTTTAAAATAGCAGTGGGCGGTCCATTAAGCGAGAAAAATTGACAATAGATTATCACTAAAATTACATTGTAGTGTCCAATAGGCGTATTTTTCAAGAAAAGCTTAGAATTTTGATTTTAATTACCAGTCGTAGATAAAATAAGGTATTCAATGGTAAACGAATTATTTATTGTGCAATACCACAATTATATTTTCATAGCAGTATCAAATAATATATTATGGGAATATCCATACTGTTTAACCTTTTAGTTGTCATCATACCACTAGCTTGAAAAAATATTTTGCCAGCTACAATTTCCGAGTATTTTAAAAAAACCACGATTTTAGGAATATCTCCAAGAAGAGCAGGATTTTGATGAGGCACACACAATTTCATTACACCAATACAAAGATAAATTTGTATGCTTCATAGACTTCGACAAAGCATTTAATAGAGTAAGACACAATCTACTATTAGAACGTTTGCAAGAAATTGGTTTAGCTGGGAAGGACATCCAAGTACTAAAAAAACTTGTGAACCAAAATGTCAGAGTTAGGATGGAAGTTTCCACGTCCGCAGAAGTAGAACTTAGCTAAGTTAGACAAGGATGTGTTTTGTAACCTTTGCTATTTAATTTTTTATTCCGAGTTTTTATTTAAAGAAACATTGAAGGATTTTAAGGATGGGGTCAAGTTGAATGGCGTAAATATCAACAGCATCAGATACGCCGATAATACGGTGTTGATTGCAGATTCCAACTATTGGTCTATAACGACTCATTGACAAGAGCAACTCAATAAAAATTAATAAAACTAAAGTGATGTCAATCCGAAATGTACCTCAACCTTGCACAATAAACGGGCATATTTATAATAAATCAACAAGTTCACATACCTGGGATGTTGGATAGACAATACAAGTGCTTAAATGGTTCTGCATTAAAAGAACACAAATTCCTATTAAATAAACAAATCTTCCAAGTCCTGACCTAGTGTGTATCCCGCACAGCCTTTTCTTGAGTACAATTCTGACTAATTACAAGTCATAACAAAAATTACACTGTTATTTTTAGATCGGCAGTTCCTTTGTGAATTATTTACTAAAAAGATGTAACAGAGTTCATATGAAAATACCCTTCAATTACGTCACGAACAAAAGTATTGTCAGTGTTATTTAAAATTTGTTCAAAGTAAATAATATATAGTGAATATCTAGTAAAACTGGATAATGAACTAGGTTTTATTAATGGCATAAACAAGTTGTGCTCAGATAGATTTAAATATTTTATTTTAAAAATTTTGGGTTTTACTGAAATGATTGGGAGAACAAGTATTGAATATAGAGCTTCTTAAAAAACCCTAGACACGAAAAAAATAAAAAATAAGAAACAGAATAATTAGGATTACGACAGTTAAACCAATACGGTAAAAATGCAATAAATAAATGGAAACGAGTATACACATAGACAAACAAACAAATATACAGAATAGTTGAGAACGAAGCAAAAAGGACTTTAAGGAACATCAGTAATCATGAAAAAAGTTGTCAAACTGAAAATTTTACATCATTTGCCAGTTTATTATTTGGTTTATATTATTGTTTTTATTATATTATATGTACCCATGACTGTGCTTAGTCATCTTCAGACTGAATCCATTTCAACAGCTTCCAATTTTTTTCATATTTTATATATGTATTCTATGTATATATATATATATATATATATATAATTATATATATATATATATATATATATATATATATATATATATATATGTATGTAGCTGACGTGAGGAAATTATAACCAGCTTCCGGATTCATAAAACCGAAACACTAGCTAAGGTATGGTAACCCTAACAAGACTCCCTCTCCAGATTGGGGGTTGAGACGTACAGCTAGCACCCAGTTTCTCATAAAAATTTATACGTTAAATTCCTGGTAAAGAGAAGATACAAGGTGGACTTAACAGAAGACGAGTGGGCAAACGAAAAAGGATTATGAATTCTGGCACCTGGAATATTAAGGTACCACGTACTAAACAGAAAGATATAAATAAGCTAAGACGCTTCCAAATGGACATAACAGTTCTTTCTGAATCAAAGAAGATTAATGGCAAGAGGAGTGAACAGATAAATAAGTACAATTCATATACCTCTATACAATGGTATCAGTAATTATCTAACGAAATCTTGACAGTAGAAGGCCAGCAGATCGAAAGAGTAAAAAAATACACTTACCTAGGAACACTTATAACAGAAAATAATGACTACACTGCAGAAATCAAAGTCAGAATCGAAAAAGCACGTTCTAATTTTATGAAAATGAAAAAGGTCCTATGTGGCAAAGATTTAACATTAGCTCTTAAAGTACGCCTAACAAAATGTTACGTATACGGTGTACTATAATATGGAATGGAATCATGGACGTTAAATCTAGACACAATGAGACGACTTAACGCCTTTGGAATGTGGACCTATAGAAGAATTATCAGGGTTTCCTGGGTAGATAGAGTTACGAACAATGAAGTACTGATAAGAAGTGGTAAAGAGAAGGAAGTTGAACTTACAATTAAAGAAAGAAAGCTACAGTATCTCGGACATGTGATGCGGGGCGAGAAATATGGCATCCTCCGACTCATAATGCAAGGAACGATAGATGACAGAAGAAGCATCGGAAGAAGACGAATTTCAAGCTCAAGAACCTGAGAGAATGGTTGTGAATGCAGCTCAAAACAACTATTTAGAGCTACTGCCTCAAAAATTAAAATAGCTTTGATGATTGCCAACCTCCGCAGCGGAGATGGCACCTGAAGAAGAAAGAAGAAGAAGAGGCGTACGTTTCTATACTCATTAAAAATAGGTTAGTCAGATTTATCGAAGACTGAGATGCTATTAAGCTAGAACAAATGACGCCGTTGTCGAAACGTATGGAGATATAATGTAATTGACAAATAATATTCATTACCCACTCATGGACCCAGCCAACACTCTAGCAAAAATCAATGATCGACTACATTAGATCCAGAAAGAATTCCCGGCTACGTATGGTAGATTTTACAGAGGGGCAGAATGTGGAATGCACTATTATCTTATAAAGGCTCTAACCTTTTTCCCATTAGTGACATATTCTGAGAGTTTAGTAGATCCACATTATCGATGTATTTGTGAGAATAATAAGTAAGAATATAAATAATCTAACAGATGAGTCGACGGCATTCCTCTACAAAAATCCGATTAAACTTTCAGCTTAATATTGTAGCGTATTTGTCTGTCCTAAATACGTATCTTAATATAATAGAATGTATAAATCAAGGGGCTATGTAAGCTTTAGGAGAACAAATACCAGATTGAAGAAATACAAGAAATAGTGGAGTGAACATATTAGAGTCAAGGTATCACAGAAAAAACGGGTACATGATATATGGTTAAAAACAAAGGACACAGAAGATTGGAAATACTATATAAACATGTCAAAAAAGCAGTACTGGAGCAAAAAATGAAACTTGTGACTACAAGTGTAAAAAAATAAGACCAGGGCATAGGCTTTAGCAGAGCAAGTAGAGATTGGACAGCAACAAAATCTCTAAAAGTGGATAGACAAGAAAAAGTTTGTATTAGCCTAATATCGCTAAAGGAGTGGAAAGATTATTATCAAAATCTATTAACATTATTCTGAAAATAATCACTAGTCTTTCCAGTCTTTCCAAAGATATCTTTATAACGCCAACTGAAGTAAAGACAGTGCTAATGACAATAAAAATGTTTTCCATTGAACTTTTAAAGCACTGACCGGACTCGCTACTGCAACTACTGGTTTTGCTGTTTAATTACTTTTTGAGGTAAAGAATTGCTACCTGAATGTAAAACAGCCGGCGTATCAAACATCCATAAAAAAAAAGAGACAGAAGGAAGATACAACTATATAGGTTTAAGTATAACTATGTTTCTAAACATTACGGCAAGCTTATTAAAGAAAGAATACAGACAAAGTTACGGAACATGAGAAGCAAAGTAAATTCCATGAAGGAAGGACTTGTACTGACAACCTGTTTTGTGACAATGTCCAATTATTAAAGTATTAGGACGAGGTTGCGCAATGTATCCAACTGGATTGATTCAAATTAAGAATATTGAGTTCATACGGAAGATGAGAAGCAAAGTGAATTCCATGCAAGAAGGCCTTGTATTGACAATCTGTTTTGTGACAATGTCCAATAACTAAAGTATTAAGACGAGTTTGCGGTAGTTATCTAACTGTATTGGTCCAAATAAAAATGTTAAGTCACACAAGTACCTTGAAGTTACAGTTACTAAAGAGGGCTCTAGTGGGACTAAAATTAAAAAAACGAATTGGATGAGATCAGCAGGTGACAAAACAACTAGATTGTATGCTGCTGAACACATCAATTGGTTAATATGCAAAAATCAGAATCTACAAGACCGTAGTCAAAAGCATCACAAACTTATGGAGCTAAGGTCTAGACAATGACAGAATGTTGAAAAAGAAGCTACTGTCAATGGAAATGGGTTTTTGGAGACATTTTGACGTCTCCAAATGACGAGCTACGGAAAAAAAAAAAAACCGGTAAGACAACGATAATTGACACCATTGAAGCTAACGGACATGTAAGCCGTATGAATGGAGACAAATGGCCAAAGAAAATCTGTTTGGTTGCAGCACCAGAAGATAAAATGGATATTTTGTTTAAATGAATTCAATAACTTTTACCCAAAAGTTCATTTTACATTAGGAGTTAAAAAAAATGTCAAATCAATTTTCTGCACCTGACTTTACACATAAAAAACAGTACTACAACTACTTCGTAGCACACCAAAAAAAATCATGGTTGTTGAGATATCTGAATTTCAACTCTCATTATTCCTTGTCTTAAAAGAAGTTTGTAGTTATCGGCCTCGGCGATAGAGCTATTAGATTAATCAATATTCAATGGATCCTAAAAAGACATCATGCCATAAAAAAGCAAAAACAGCATTAATACTTAAATCATGAATGTGTTGCTTATGTGAGTCCATTTTAAAAAGGTAAAAAAGAAATAATTAGACTTACTCACAATCATTTTAATTTTACTACCTCAGATGACCGGTTTCGCTTTCTAAAATTTACAAAGCATCATTAGGTCGGTGGTACAAAGTAAATAAATGCTGAAATTATAAAAAGCCCATATTAGGGTGCTGTCTTATAAGGATATAGATCAAAAAGTTATAGATAAAAAAAAGGTTTTAGTAATTATGCCAATATTACATGTCTGTGTTAATTAATATGCATAAATTGCATTAGCAGACAGCGTAACAACCCACAAATTGGTAATAGAAAAAGTCTGTTGAATTGTGATATATTAGAAATAAACAAAATACTACTTACATTCCGGCACAAAAATTACTATATAGTGATTGGTGATTCATAGTTCAAACTATCCCTTATTACTGATAATGAGTGATCTTCGCTCAATGTTGTAACTGTCTAACAACTTAGGAGGAAGTTTCTTGAGTGGATGGGTGTTAACAGATGATGTAGGAGTAAGGTATATGTTATTGTTTGTTGCAAGAAAATGTGTGTATATTATTATTAAATTATTATAGTTATTTATATTTATTGAAGAGATATACTTTGAAATGTGTGTTAAATTATGAAAATTTATTTATAAAGAAAGAGGACAGTGATATGATACTTTCATTCATCGTCATATGATACTTTCAGTCACGTCAGATAACTGTCCTCTTTCTTGATAAATAAATTTCAATAATTTTAACCCACATTTCAAAATATCTCTTCAATAAATATAAATACCTATAATAATTTAAATAATATAAAACATCACATTTTCTTTCAACAAACAATAACATATACCTTACTCCTACACCATCTGTTAAACACCCATCCCCTCAAGAAACTTCCTCCTAAGTTGGTTAGACAATTACAACATTGACCGAAGATCACTCATTATCAGTAATAAGGGATAGTTTGAACTATGAATCACCAATCACTATATAGTAATTCTTGTGCCGGAATGTAAGTAGTATTTTGTTTATTTCTAATATATCACAATTCAACAGACTTTTTCTATTACCAATTTGTGGGTTGTTGCTCTGTCTGCTAATGCAATTTATGCATATTAATTAAGACACACATGTAATATTGGCATAATTACTAAAACCTTTTTTTTGATCTATAACTTTTTGATCTATATCCTTATAAGACAGCACCCTAATATGGCCTTTTTATAATTTCAGCATTTAATTTACTTTGTACCACCGACCTGATGATGCTTTGCAAATTTTAGAAAGCGAAACCGGTCGTCTGAGGTAGTAAAATTAAACTGATTGTGAGTAAGTCTAATTATTTCTTTTTTACCTTTTCATTAATACTTAACTCATACCCACGCCACCTTCGACAACACTTTTAAATCGCGACTGATACATTTTACAATAACAAAAATAACAACAAAAACTAACTTGGTAAAGAAAACTATATGTCTCTCACCTATAAGGTTTATCAGAACAACTTGCAAATCTTCTGCTTAAACATAACATTACAGTTGCTTATTACCGACACAATTTTGTAAAAAAAATTTTTACAAAACTAAAAACAAAAAATCCACTAGGAAACTAAGTTCTTGTAGCTGGCTGTATACCATGTATCATAAATTTTTTTTATTTAAAATCCTTTATAAAAGGTATAAGTATTATAAAATACCCAAACTCTGAGATAGCGCGTACAAAATCTTTTCGGAATTTATATTCCATCATCAGTGTAACTAAGTGTACATGTTTTGAGCCACTAAAATATTTGGGTAAAAACCCGTTAAATGCTGTTAGTTTAAATTTCTATTACATTATAAATATGTTCTTATAAGTTGAGATGTTAAAGTTACCAGAGGAATGGTAACAGGGCAGCGTACGACTCTACATGAGGTTGGTTGGTCCTGAAACAAAGTGTCTACGAGGACTTGTTGATAGCAGCTCAAGCAACTGAGTTCTCAGTTTAACAAGTCCCTCAAGAGATTCATATTTCGACAACAAGTTAGTCATATTTCGACAAGCTACTCCAGATTAAAAAAAAAGAGGCTTCTAGCTGAAATTGAAGCCGAAATAATGTAAATTTTTCCTACGTGTTTCAATTTGAAGTTCCGATCTCGAAAAAAAAGGAGCTAAAACCAGTTATCCCCTCCACTGTTCTATGTCGATCTTTCGAAAGTACTTTCGTTTCGAAGGGCTGTAAGTTTCGAAAAATTACATGAATTTAATAGCTATAAGTTTCAATATAAAGTTTAGATTTTTATTCAAAATTTGTGCAAATTTTACGTCTTAATGTTTGTAAACAATGGAGATGTGATTTTTTTTTAAATAGTCCCTAACTTCGTTCCTATTGGTTATAGACAGTTTTTTTTTAATGTAAGTTTTTTACCAGCTATCCAATGGTTGTAGGAACGAGTCTACAGCTTGAAAAATATAGAAGTTATTACAATTGTTTATAAGTAAAAAACATACCCCTTTTTCAACCGTTTATTTTGTATAAAATTTCGATGAAAATGCCATATGCATTTACTTCTGAGATAGTTCAAGTCTTAAAGAATCCTATGAACTTTGCTAAATGTGTCTACCATCATTAATATAGCAAGTTCAATAGGTTTAAAATTTTATCCTCAGGGATAAACAAATTAAATAACTTTTAAACTACTTGACCGATCGGGAAGAAATTTCGCACAAATTTAAAAGACAGTAATTCCTCGATGTTCAAATATATTAACATTTCATTTTGTTAATAAAAAAATTAATCAAATTTATAAATTAGTAGAAAAAAAAACTGCTTTTAATAAAAAAAACGGGAAAATAAAAGATATTCTTAATATAAAACAATGCTATAAATATGGTTTATGTAAAATATAAGAGAAAAAACTTATAGACAAAAAATCAAATTGTAACCGTAAATTATTGTTAAAAAAACGCAATGTAAAAATATGAGTACTTTTCATCTATTCGTCATATAGTAACCCCCACCTATGTCTTAAAAGCTTCAGATATCTGCGAAAATTTTTGCCGTGAAATCGATGATTTTTGCATAACCAGATTGGGCTACTATGTTTTAGCAAATATTATCTAATAATTCAAATTAATCATTATTTAGTAGAATAAGAATTATCTTAAAAATACTTTTAAGTATTTTATAAAGCAACTTAATATATGTGGCTTATCCTAGTCATTTTACAGAATTATAATAGACTTCTATATAATAAACGTCGTTTAAGTCCGTAATCTTGAAATAAAAATATAATAGACAACAATAAAAATGATCTCTCCCACAAAAAGCTCTCGACGTGCATCTTCGCGTCTACATGTGCCATGATGAATGATCCCAACAAATCAGATAAACTTCAAATGTAACATACGTTACAACACAACTGTGGCGAAACAAAAAGTTTAAAAAAGACCCAACATGGAAACAAAACAATAGAATCATTTAGTTTATTGTGGGCTGAAATAATATCATCTTCTACAAGCGAAATGAGGAGTGGTCCAGTGCTTTAACATATGTACTTGTACCAATAATAATACAGATAAACGTACATAATAATAATGTATAGTGTATTTCGAAAGTGTGGGGTGGGATTCGCATATTTAGATTGTTCACCTTAGATCTTATATAATTCTTTATTATCGTCTAGTATATTTTATGTAGTGCTTTTAGTTTGTTATGAATAATGATTTTTCAAAGATATTCAGTGTATACCGATCTTCTAATAAACCGTCTTCTTCTTCTAGTTTGTATACTTAACATTTACCAATATGTTTAGTTCCAAAGGCAGATGCATGAACTCAAAATTTTCTCAATGGTACTTTCCTCTTTTACAAAATTTTTATACACTAATTAAAACGAAAAAGGAGCCACTTACTTAATTTAATGTAAATTGTTTATTACATTAGGTATGAACTTAAATATGTATATCCACCCAGTAGACACATAATATAGTTTTTATAAATGAAAGAATAAAACAAGTTTCTTAGCTTCGTTTTTCTAGTATTCAGTAAAAAAGCGAGACTTAATAACATTTTGGAATCACATTTATTCTATTAATAAATTTCTGTCTATATTTACAATTAAGTTGTTAAAAATTAATCGTGTATTTTAATGTGCTTGAAATATCTTCTAGGGAAATAACTTTATTTCAAAAAAGGTTACTCAAAAACGGCGTACGGCAGAAATATTAAATGTTAGTCGTTCTGCGATGAATAGAGCATGCATTAGACTTGAAACGTATGGAATTATCAGAAGAAAATCGTATACGCATCATGCAAGGACGACTACAGCAGGAGAGGATTGACTTTTACGACTATGGGCCGTCAGAGATCGTCGAAGTACGGCTCGAACGCTACAAAATGAGTTGGTAGAAGCTATGAGACAAGAGTAAATACTCCAAACTATACGTAATCGCCTTCACCAACATGGGTTGAATACAAGAAGGCCAGCAAGAGTACCTCCTTTGATCCCTGGACATCGTAGAGTCAGACGCTTGTTTGTAGAAGAAACATATTACGAATTGGACCACGGCATAATGGTAATCGTGATGTTTACTTACGAGTCTAGATTTCTTCTAAATCATGTTGATGGACATATTAGAGTCTGGAAAAGACCAGGCAAGCGCTTCTTGATTTCCACAATTCAAGAAACTTAGGCTTTTGGAGGAGGTTCCATTATGGTTTGGAGTAGGATACTTTAAATGGGCGGCTCTGAACTAGTAGTTATTGACGGCAGAGCGGTACATTAACGAAGTCCTTGAACTAGGGATGGGAAAAACCATACCGGTTTTAATCGAAAACCGGTTTTTTTACTTCGCAATAACCGGTTTTATCGGTTGTTTTTTGTCCCGGTTAAAACCGGGTTTTTTATTTTTAAAGTAAAAACCGGTTATTAGGTTTTTACGGTAATTAGGATTAGGTTGGGTATTATTTTGGATCCCAATCATAATTATTATTTTCAAGTAATTATTCCAAACAAAACCATAATTCAAATTTTATTTTATTTTATAAATACAGAAGCAAACTGAAAGTGCAAACTCTCATCATCCAGAAACAATTAAGTTTATTATAATATTTCGTTGAAAAAGTATTTGTAATCATAATATTTAAATAAGAAGTGATCTGGTACATCATCTATTTTTCACACTTGACTCTTGACATTGAAAGTGGGTGAATGGCTGTTTCTGATTACCAAAAATAATGTTCTGACTATAACTATCGAATTACCGACTACGAATACGAATCTCCAAGGATTTCCTGCGTTTTTAAAACGATACACCCATACAGGAAGTATTAAATATTCATTGAGAATAGAACCTGAATTATTTTAGCGCTCTCTGTTGAGCAGTAGTATAATATTTTGGTTTACTGCTCTCTGCATCTGACTACAACCAGATGGAATTCTGTCTACCATATGCTTAAAAGATTCACAGCTAATGTCCCCATATATTGCTGCAATATTGGCAGATCCCTTGATTAAAAAAGCACCACGGATGATTTCTGGTTCAGATATAAAATTAATCACTGAAATTGTAAGCATTTCATCGCCTTTCGATGAGACCCACAAAGGAGATCTCAGGTTCCCCAGTATATTACTGCTAGCCTTGTTATCCCCCTTGTGTCTATTATCGAAAGATTTTTAAAAAACCTCAAGCCAAACAGTACAGCTCAAAGTTATGCTAAAAGCTTATAACTAGCCTTCAAGAGAGGGGCACTAAGCTTTTACGAAATCCCCTGCTTGCATGCTACAATCACGGACCCGAGGTTTAAAAAACTATATCTGAATTCGTATATAGCGGAGACAGTCACTCCAATTTAGACTCGGAAGTTAGGACGTCACCTTACCGAAATCGGAAAACTTTCTCCTTCCTGCTCCTTCCAGAATGAAGAAGCCAAAGTGAGTTTAAAATCAACCCTCTTTGGTCTTCACACGATCTGGAGTTGGTGAACAGTGGTTCCAGTTCAAGTTCTCAGGACACACAGATTCAAAGTTCTTTTTCAAATGAACTGACTCTATATCTGCAATCTGCAGCGGCCTTTGCTGCCAAGTGATCCGTTTTCATTCTGGGATCAAAACAGAACCTGTATGCCAGGCTTGGTTTTTATAGCTAAAAAAATACATGTCGTTGGTCGGAAGTTCGGTGGCATCAGAGAGACTGGTGTCATCATTGAATGATATTGTGTCAGATGAGAGAAGCCGCTTAACCGACCAACATATATATGAACGAGTTTTTCTCAATAGGCTTCATGAAAAATACTGGCCACATAATGCTAAATCCATTTCATATAATATAACCTATTTGTAACCTCCTAACCTATACTTTTTTACTTAAAATATTACTTCATATTCTTTTATTGTATATTATTGCAATATGTATATATTAATCTTACGCTATATTATATTTAATAATAATCACTAAGTATATATTAATAATAAAATAATAAATAAAAATTGTGTTTTATTAAAAATTGTGTTTTATTTATATTGATATTGATGTTCTTTCGATAGTACTAATTTTGATCATATTGATATCGAGTCGAATGAAGTACCTATCGCAAACTAAAGTGCATTGGTAATGTAACTTTGTAACTATTGGATTAAAAAAACCGAAAACCGGTTTTTTGGAAAAACCGGTTTTTTTTGGCCGGTTATAATCGCCAGGTTAAACCGTAAGCAAAAAAAACCGGTATAACAAACCGCCATCCCTACCTTGAACCACATGTTGTCCTTTTTGCTGAAAATATAAGTTTAAAATTTATCCTTCAACAAGCTAATGCGGCCCCACAATATTCAGGTTATGAAGAGGCCAGCAAGGAGTCCAGATTTAAATCCCATTAAACACATTTGGGATACATTCTGGAAGCGCTTAAAGGATCGTCAGCCACTAAGAAACCTACAATATATCGAAGAAGTTCCCGTGAACGAACATGGACAACATATAGATCAAGAAACCATTTGAAATATGACTGAAAGCATGCCCGGATGTTGTGCAGAAGTTCAGCAAGTTAGAGGAGCTCACTTACGTTATTAGTTTTATTTTAAAATATTTTTAACACCGCTGTTATTTTAAAAGTTAATCGAATTTTTCACATTTATGGCTTTTTTATTTCCACAAGAAAATTTATAGTTCAGTTACAAAAACTTTGCTATATTTATAGCGTAAAGCCTTAGATTTAAATAAATAAAAATAATATATTCATACAAAAAATAGTTCAAAGCTACGAACATCTTTATAAGTGGCTCCTTTTTCGTTACTCTGAGATAGCGCG
>NW_027312338.1:0-31856 GCF_040954645.1 Diabrotica undecimpunctata | reverse complement strand
ACGCGCTATCTCAGAGTGGGAACAGAAATTACTGGGGTGGAGATAGGGCAAGCAAAACAAATCGAAATGTTGGCAAACGGCCACTCAGGGTTTATTTGGAGGACTGGGTCGTGAATAAGTGAACGACAAGGGAACTGAAATGGGGTAACTACCAAAATGAAACAAAGGGGTACTACATGGATAAACTGGACAAACAAAACACAAGAAGGTTCCCAAGCTATTTAAATTAAGGACGCCGCTTTGAAGAATCTTTCTGCTGGATGAAAGAAAAGGTTCTTGCTTCCTGGATTTCACTAAAATTTCTTTACTTTAAATTTCTGAAGTTGGAACTGGACTTCACTAGAGATAGATTTACTACCATGCAAAAAACTGCATCTATAGTCTGGAACGACGACCAGGGACAAACAAAATTGAGGCTTAAAGTTGGCACTGGACACAAACTTCGAAAATCTGCTTCTTTAAAAAATCTGTAAACATGTTGGTATTTTTCAAATTTGTTGAAAACGCCACAAATCTCTTAGATACAAATCTCTTAGGTGAGAGACGACATAAAACAAAAACCTTGATTAGTCGTTCAAAATTGACACATTACATTGAGTATAATTCACTTTTTTAACTAATTTGGTTCACTCAAACTACACACGCAGCCGTGTGCTCTCAATGACCAGTACGCAGCTTCTACCGTTTCCTTATCCCGCGTACCAGTCTTGGCAACGAACCAACCCAAAATTCTTTTCAAACACGCTTGACCTTGAATCATTGCTTGCTTTTAAAATTTCAGGACTAACACGTACAAATAAATATAACCATATTTAACTTTGCAGTTATAACTGGAATTTGGAACTTTTCCTTTACATCACAATATGAACAGAGAATCAGCGAAATATTTGTACTTGGCCCAGGGGCGTACCAGATAAATTTTTTACTTTGAATATTCGACAGTTAAGGAATTTATTATGCTACACTATAATATGGGAATGGGATGGCGCGCATCCTACGTGTCTAATTCTCCATCATTCTGGCACATAAATCACGTTAAATTTGACCGATGACATGGGTAGAAATCGGAAGATGTCGGTGGCTAGTTCAAATGACCTCCAAGTGAGTTTACGATTTTACTACACCCTCAAAACGTTCGTGCAGAATCTCCAAAGTGGTCTGAGCAGTATGGTATGCAGCTCCATCCTATTGAAACCACATGTTGGTATTCATATCATGCAATTCAGGCCAAATTAAATTAATAATCATTGACCTATACCACTCGCCGTCGATGGTGGTGGCCTAGACAACGTCATTCTCAAAGAAATGGGGAACCACGATATGGTCAGCTCAAACTGTGGTTGTTTCAAGTTGTATTGGACACTCTTGGATCTCATGTGGAATGATATTGTCCCAAAATCGACCATTCTGTTTGTTGACGTATCCATTCAGACTATATAATTCAAGCTGAGTATTGACTTTTCGAACTGTTTTGTATATATTGTATGGATTAAAGATTTTAAAAAATTATATATAAATATTCTAAGCCGTTCGATAAACAACTGCTCCAAAATTACACGATTGTAGCAGTTATATAAACTCCAGACAAAAGAGACTCTTATTTAAATATTCACCATTTTCATTAATGATACGAAACAAAATAATTTGATGGCTCTGTAAAGAACTTTCAAGGTTGTTCTGGTCTAGCAAACACCGAAATGATGAGTGCGTACTCCAAACAAAATCCAATTAACCGTATCTGTTTTTATGGGAATAAAATACTACTACCTATTACGAAAGCACACAATACAATAGCGACAGCTACATTAAACAGAAAAAAGTGAGTGTATACATGGGCTGTACCGAAAGTGGATTTCGTCTGGTTAATGGAAATCACATAAGCACTAAAAATAATCAGTAATTTATTTTTTATCGTAAACTGTATTTGATACAAATGTCCCTTACGCAAAAAGCGCATACTTTTGATTGCTCTGATCAAGTGGCTTATAGATCAGGTCAAAAGATTTCTCAAAATCTATAAATGCAGTATCAGTGTAAATAATTTTATTACAATATTAATATACAATTTAATAGAAACATGACACAGTGGCGATTATACCTATGAGCATAGTAAAAAAGGAAAGTAAAGCAGTGGAATGATTTATTTGTCAGTGAAAAGAATTATACAGAACTCAGGAAAAAAACACCAAAAAAAAAAAAACAAAAATAAAATTAGAACAAGAAGACAGTTTGTTATGAAAAACATAAAGGGGAAAGTAATATAGGAATTAACAGAAATCAGGAAGAAAAATAAGACTAAAAAGAGAAAAAAAGGGAAATAATACATAAAAAGAACATTGAAGAAGGAAATGATGGGCTTAGAGCAAAAAATTGATAAAACCGAGCAAGTCAAAAAATGATTTCCAGAATAGGTAGATAACCACATACAAAAGAATGGTTTGACAAAAATTGTACAGAGCTAGTAGAAGAACAAGAAATGTAAGAATACGTATGATGACAGATCATAATTATAAAAATGGAGAAGAATATAACAGGTATGAAAATAGTTAAAACAAGCGTATAGGAAAAAAAGAGAGAATTTACTGAAAAAACGTGGCAGAAACTAGAAGAAAAGAGTTAAATCAGATTATTCTACCACGAGATTCAAAAATTAAATAAAGAAGAAAAATTCTAAAATAGTGACGAAAAAGTTCTGATTATATTCTGATTATCAACTGTTCTCGAAACTGAAGGAATTCTTGGGTGAAAAGGAGTTTGAAAACGATGAAGAGCTCAAAGAAGAAGGGATATCTATGCTCAGAAGTTTGGTGGTAGAGTATTACAAGACCGGCATTGAAAAATTAATTCCACGATACAATAAACTTTGAAACATTGAAAAATAACTTGTGGTACTGTGACTTCGTAAATACATTTTTTTTTTATTTAAACAAATATACCCGCATCAACCACTAAGGGTTATTAGCGGGGGGACATACACAAACAGTAAGATACATATTGTTAAATAAAAAAATATTTTTTATAATCTGGTATATAGTTTAGTCATTTTAAGATAACTTAATAAAGACTGTAAATTTGACGTTAGTATACTTTTTAAATTATCACTAAGGGCACACGCAATTCTTTCGTTCTGGTACACTGGACACTCAACAATTATATGTTTCACTGACAACTGAGTGTTGCACTTGGTACACATCGGAGCAGCCTCCTGGTTGAAGATATGCTTGTGTGTAAGGAAAGTATGTCCTATTCGGAGTCGGTTGATGATGACTTGGTCTTTTCTATTATTTGGTAAGATGAGTTTGGTTCCTACTTGACTTAGACATTCTTTGAGTTTGTTGGCAGTGTGATCCCAAGTAGTTTGCCACATAGCAATACTTTGGTCTGTGGATACTGCAACATACTAAACAATATATGATATGATAGATCTTAACCTTTAAAAACAAACTCAGTAATTCTCTAGTAACTCTACCTATAATTTTATTCCATTCCTAAATATCAGTATTACAATAACTGACTACATACCATCAATTACATTTTATATATTAATTTACCATGTTCCTGATTCTTTCTCAATTCTCTACTACTAATTCCATCTTTCCACTTTATAATATAGATAATACTGTCATAATAATTGTTTATTTTACCTTATTCACTTAAAATTGTACAATGGGAATTCACTCTATAAAATATTGCGGTTACCATAACTCCTAAATAAAAATCAAACAAAAATGTCATGTATGTTAAAAAAATTTAAATTTTTACTCTTATAGTTGTAAGTATTGAAATATTCACTTTGTTTACATATTAATTATTCTAATAAATTTACAGTTTTCTCCTGAAGAAGTCACAAAATCGTGACGAAATATTGAGACAGAACAAATAGAGTTTTATTTCATACAGGTAAAACAGTACGGTCGAAAATAATTTGAATATATATATATATATATATATATATATATATATATATATATAAGTTTTATTTTGAGGTTGCAGTCATTAATAGGACAGGAAAGTGAAACTCTTTGTTCTTTATCAAGCTTTCGCAAAATTTATTTGCTTCTTCAAGATATGCTAAAATATGGTATCAGTAAATACAATGAAATTAGAATTAAATAGCATTGTATAAAACTAGTATAAAAACTTACATGAGGTTAATCCATTAAATTTTCAAATTTACAAAACATTAAAACTTAACTTATTAAAATTATATAGTTATGTAAGTACAATATTTTAATTTTATTTAATTTTGTACAAATTCATTATGACATTGATTATGTTGATGTTTGATTTATGTCAGAAAGACACTCGTTTCTGTTTATTATATTTTTTGTTGTTGATAACTAGCTCTTGATTGTTATTATGGTTACGTACAAAGTGGCGCCAAATATGAATATTTAAATTTTTTGAATACTGACTATAAATACTATAATTTCAAAAAATTTAAATATTCATATTTGGCGCCACTTTGTACGTAACCATAATAACAATCAAGAGCTAGTTATCAACAACAAAAAATATAATAAACAGAAACGAGTGTCTTTCTGACATAAATCAAACATCAACATAATCAATGTCATAATGAATTTGTACAAAATTAAATAAAATTAAAATATTGTACTTACATAACTATATAATTTTAATAAGTTAAGTTTTAATGTTTTGTAAATTTGAAAATTTAATGGATTAACCTCATGTTGTAAGTTTTTATACTAGTTATATGCAATGCTATTTAATTCTAATTTCATTGTATTTACTGATACCATATTTTAGCATATCCTGAAGAAGCAAATAAATTTTGCGAAAGCTTGATAAAGAACAAAGAGTTTCACTTTCCTGCCCTATTAATGACTGCAACCTCAAAATAAATCTTTATTTTATATAACGTGTCAGTCAATAATACCTAACTACTTTATATATATATATATATATATATATATATATATATATATATATATATATATATATATATATATGCGTGTGTGTTTTTATTTGTTTATATCTTAGTCACACGGGATAAAATCATTCCCACCTAATTTTGCCTATAGATCCTGGACAGCTCTTACTTAGTTAGGAACTCCCTTCGCACACAGTCTCAGACTGTCACGAGATATACATATATGGACTGTTGAATATGTTTTATATGGCTTCAATAAAAAAGAATAAAAATTTTATCTTTAAAACAAACGTAATATATCAACTATAGTCTCAATTTTGAATCCCATCCGACAAAAAATTTGACATTCCCACAGGGTTTTATTTACGAAGTGAAAGCTCTCACTCTTATACCTATTATTAAAATGAAAAATGAAAATACTTCCTAGTTATCATAATTCTACGAGACAGCATGTTCAAGTTAAGCAAAAAATAATTATTTGACACAAATAATTTTCATCTTTCAGAAGATAATTTGCCATCTCGTTTACACAGGAGCGGATCTTGGCATTCGTTACAAATTATATTTATTTTATAAGAATAATTTGAAAGCGTTAAATATTTTAGTTTTATTACTATATATAAAAATTAAACAAGGCTTAAATTAATGTTGGATCGTGTGTAATATTTGAATATTTCGAATATTTGACGGTTTCGAAGATTTAAAATATGTCCAAAATATTAAAGTTTTCGCTTTTTAATAATTTGAATGACTTTTCTCATTTTAATTAACTCTGTAAAAGTCTAACAAAAGTCGTAAGTTTTGTAAAAAATAGAAAATTTGTGGTATTCCTCGGAGCACTTTTATCAAACACTAAAAATACAAAATAAAACTATATCCACAGATGAAGATATTGCAAACGATCTAGCGGATTTTTACGAAAGTCTCTCAACCGACAAAAATCTCCGTGCAGATTCTTCACATTAATTATCTGAAAACTATCTTCTTCTTCTTTAGATGCAAATCCACTAATGGATGTTAGCGATCACATTTTCCATTAATTCTCTATTTCTTGCAATATGTATCAGAGATTGTATGTCGTTAATCCCTGTCCATTGCCTTATGTTTCGGAGCCAGGACATTTTCTTGCGTCCCATTCCTCTCTTGCCTTCAATTTTACCATCGATTATAAGTTGGAGGAACTGGTATTTTTCATTTCGCATGATGTGACCTAGATACGCCGTTTTCCTTTTCTTGATGGTTTCGAAAAGTTGGCGTTCTTGGTTTATTCTTTTAAGGACATCTATATTTGTGATTTTCGCTGTCCATGGTATTTTTAGGATACGGCGATAGAGCCACATTTCGAAAGCTTCTAATCTGTTTATATCCCTCGTTTAGAGTGTCCAGCCCTCTACGCCATATAGCAGCACTGACCACACGTAGCACTTAGTAAACCTTAGTCTCAGTTGAAGATCGAACTCTGAACAAGTCAGTACCTTCTTGAATTTTACGAAAGCTTGTCGAGCTTGCTCAATGCGACATTTTACTTCCCTGTCCGATGCCCAGTCTTCAAAAAGCCACGATCCCAGGTATTTAAATTTACTCACTCTTTCAATGGACTTAGTATTCAGTGTTATGGTGGGGTTTTCAAGTGCATCCAAGTTTCTGGAGATGATCATAAATTTGGTTTTTTTGGTATTAATCTCTAATCCCATTCGCTTACTGTATTCTCCGATTATAGTGACAAGTTGTTGAAGATCGACTATGTTGTCACAAATTAAGACACCATCATCAGCATATCGTATGTTGTTGATCAGTACTCCATTCACTTTGATTCCCATCTTTGCATCCTCCAGAGACTCTTGAAATATGGCTTCCGAATAAATGTTAAATAAAAGAGGGGAAAGCACACATCCCTGTCGAACGCCCCTTCTTATATGTATGGGTTTGGATATAGAATTGTCTAACTGTGCCGTTTGATGCCAGATCAAACGCTTTTTGGTAATCTAAAAAGCATAGGAACACATCCTTCTTCTGATCGTAACAATGTTTGACCAGCACCTGTGTTGCTACTATTGCTTCTCGTGTTCCTAAACCTTGCCTAAACCCGAACTGGGAGTCACTGATGTCCCATTCACATTTTTGTATACTTTTTGATGTAGTATTTTTAAGAATATCTTTAAAGTGTGACTCATCAGGCTAATGAGTCTGTGATCCTCACATCTTTTTGCATTGACTTTCTTGGGCAGGGGAATAAAGGTAGAGCGTAACCACTGTTGAGGATAGCAGCCAGTTTCATAAATTAAGTTAAATATTTTGTGTAGTGCTGAAATTCCCCTTTCATCCAGTAATTTGAGTATTTCTGACGGGATTTCATCTGGTCCAGGTGCCTTATTGTTTTTTCAATTGAATATTGCCTTTTCTATCTCCTCTTTGGTGATTGAAGGGCCAGTCAGCTGGTCGTCTGTATAAACTTCACTCATGGGTCTTTCGTCATGGAAGAGCTGAAAACTATGCTTTTCCTAATAATGAAAATCCTAATGTAGCAATTTTTAGTCGCATTACATTTCAAGAACTTTATTCAGCATTTTCAAGTCTTACAGATTCTTGTATTGAACCCGATGATATCCCAACCATATTTTTAAAACATCTTTCGGAGTCAGACAAATATTATTTACTTGATTATATTAAATTTCATATGGATGCAACAGTATTTTCCTTCGATATGGACTAATTCCTACGTCCCTACCTCTTTTAAAAAACAATAAATCACAATATTGTGTGGAATCATACAGGCCAATCTCAATTACTTGTTCCATGTGCAAACTTATCGAAAAAATCCTCAACAGTAGATTAATTTGGAGATTGGAAAAAAAAACGATTACTAATTACTGAGCAAAATATATTTAGACAGAATCGATCAACGGCTGATAACATTCTGGAACTCGAACGCGATACTATGGAATTGTTTGCAACTAATAGAGAATATACCGCGATAGTTTTTTACTTAAAAAATGCATTTAATACTGCCAGGAAACACAGCATTCTAAAAACTTTGTATGATTTGAATAGCCCGGGACACTGTTTATTGTATATCGCCAATTTTTTAGCTAATAGGACTTTTCGGTTAAGAGATTCAAATTCTTACTCGAAAATTAACTGCTTAAGAAATGGAGTACCACAAGGGTCTGTTATTAGCCCAACACTCTTCCTAATAGCGATTACTGATATTTTGAAAAACATAGAAAAACCTTTAAAAGCATGGGTTTATGCTAACTATTTAATGTTATTTACAAAGGGTAGATGTAAAAAGGCAGATAGTATGATAAAATGTTTACAAAACTTCATAAATAAACTGGAAGTATGGTCTCAGAACCCTAGCCTAAAGTCCACCTTAGGACTTCTAAGTGTTCCGATAGCCCCATATATTGACCCGCTTCAGTTCGAAAGACCTCTTGTTAATTTCTTTTACAAGATTGCATAAAGCTCTGCCTGGAACACAGAGGTATATCTTTCTAATGGAATAGAAATGCTGCTACATTTCCACCATCATCCATCATCAGGGGCTGTATATTGTTTCTTTGAGCAGTATTTGTTTTTACGATTGGTAGGTTGCTAACCTTGCCAATCACCCTCCACATTTTTTTCAGGCTTGGGACCGGCTGTGGTAACCTCAGAGCTACTGAATCCACATCGCAATCACCCCAGGCAGTATTCAAAGTCGAAGAACTAAATACGGAATCCACGGAATACTTATACAGGAAAAGAATGTGAGAGAAGATCGTTGGGAATGAACTATTAGAAAACGATAACATCGAGAAAAGCTGGGAAAAGCTCAAAAATAACATAATTACACAGCAATAGAATCACTTGGAGAGGAAAGTAACGAACACTAACATATCAAAAAAGGAAACACCATAGGAAATAAAGACAAAATGTGAAGAACAGAAGAAAGCCCTTTTACAATACAGAACACAACAAACACACCAGGCAACCACTATAAACGAATCAGAAATGAAACGAATACTTTAGTTAGACAAATAAAAAGGGAACACAGCCGAGCTTAGTCTATATAAAAAGAAGAAGAAGATCTATCTTCCAATGGCACTATAACTCAATTAGGGCATTGGCCTCTTCAGTAAGCTTCTTCAAATATCTCGATTTAGTGTTTTATTCCATGAACGAGTTCTTAGGCTGTTTTTGGCATACCCTTCTACTTTGTCCTTCTTTCCCTATTTTGGCGTTCCAACAGCTCTTTTTCCTTGTATTGCTATCCTAAAATTTCTGCAGTTTGTTTTAATCCAAAGTTTGTTTTTCACCCCGCATTTTTTGATCTGCTCATTATGTTTGAATTTGTTATTTTTACTCACTGCAAATGTAAAAAAAATCTTTTAATAAATAAAATAAAGTATTGGACCGAATTTAAACACAGAGATAATGTATAGGGAATTACAAGTGCTTTAAGATGATATCTTATTTGATCACCAATACAATATACGTGAAATATGTGTAAACTATACTATGAAATACACCTTAATACAAGAACTAGGTATGCATATATTTTAGGCTCGTATAATCCGGCTCTGTATAATATTCACAAAGTACTCATCAATATCGAAATTTTTGTAAAGGATGCATTAGACATTGCATGCTCTTGAGTTTTTAGTCATTTTAACTATTCACTTCGCACGAATGAAATCGAGGTTAATAGCGAAATGTGTGTTAATATACAATTAACGTTATTATTAAGGAAGAATGCACTCAGTCCCTACTTCTTGAGCCTTTTGTATCTATGAAGTGAAATATTTTAATGATGGTCGTTTCTACATCAGAAAATTGCACCAACCAACACTTGCAGCTAATAGAACAAAACCAATTATTTTCGTGTACAAATTTTAATGTTTATAATTAAAGCTTAATAAATACTAAGAGTACTTAATTCCTTTTAAATGAATAGAATAGCAAAATTATCGATGGGATGGAGATATATAATTAAGTACATATATCTGCATATCTTGTCTTCCAACGCTTCTTGGAATTGTCTGTTTTTTACGTTGTATGGAACTGCATGTAAGTATGTGTCTTTTTATTTCGGCTATTTGGTTTTATTCTCAAACCATCGCTTTTCCCCTATAGTGCTCTGATGCGCGATAGGAGCTCTCTAATCAGCCGTCGTGCTCTGGGTACAAGAACCCCAACACGATATCCTAACCTGAATAATTCAGACTAGAGTGAGGCGCTTTTTAGCTGCTTTTTATATTGACGTATCTTCGGACTGATATTGCTGCTCGGGCTTGAGTCTCCGCTCTGGGCTACGCCCAGTTCGGCGACTCGGTGTTCGAGGATGTGGGCCCTTCGTGCCCGAAATTTTTTTGTGTGGCTTTCGCTTTTTTTGTTAGTATTTTACAATTTTTTTGGTGGAACATGCGGTTTTTGGTTGTTTATATTTTTTTTGAAGAATTTTTGAGTGCCATGAGTTGTCTTCTTTGACAGAGCTACAAACTTATTTATTATTTATACATTAACCCGGATTTGTTGCTTTGGACGATTGGGCTTCCATAGATGGAACGCATCATACCTTATTATCTCTCACAGTATCGAACTTGGATGATTTTCCAGCTCAACGAACTTAACTCTGGCTTTTTCGACCATCGTGTCTATCACCTATACTTGCTGTAGTTCTCTGAACAAAAAGTGTTCAGCGAAGTATCTGGGCATGTTCACTACTTCACGTAGGCTATTATTGTGGGCGACTTGTATCCTCTTTCTACTAGCATTGCAGATATGTGCCCATGAGAGAGATGCATATGTCGATATAAGTAGTACGATGCTGTTTATCACTCTAAATTTTGTTTTTTGTAGCTATTCTTTCTTTGTCTATTGATGTGTCTACGTGCTGCTCAAATGTCAGTCCTTGGTCCATTGTGACTCTTAGGTATTTAGCATCTCTTTTCCATTCGATTTTATTTTCTCAGCATCTCTTTTTTTTTCGTTTCTATTTTCCATTGCATAATCAATTCTTCGATATTGTCCAATGCTGTTTGTAGGTTGCTGACTGCTATATCTATGCCCTATGCTTAGCCGCAATTGCTGTGGTCGTCTGCTTAAAGGCTGAGTAGTGTTTAGGTGTTCTTGGAACATCGGCTGTATATATTGTATACAGTAGGGGTGACAGAACGGCTCGATATCGACGCAGAATATCGTGGGCTTTCTTCCATCGGTTTGGAAAGGCCTGTATCTAAGAATCGCATTTGTTAAAAATATTAACGCTTTCGCTAGTAGATACGTAAGAGCTCTGCTTGTCTTTTCATCTGGGATCAAGTGCTTTCCTCGGCGAACTATTTTTAATAAGTTCATTTATTTGTTGTAGAGATGCTGGACTAATATCGTTTGATTCTTCGGGCATTTCTTGGTGTTCCTCGACTTCTTCGATGAAGTCTACATCTTCGTCTGGATGATAATTTAGCGTAACTAATTTAACTTCATCACCCCGTTACTTACAAAGTCGATCTTGGCGCACTTCTCTCAACCGTCCTTGGCAACGCTTCTTGTGATTGGCCCTGTCCATGATTAGGTAGGAGGGGTCCTACTATAAGTCAATCCTGTTGTCTGATTTAGTTTTGCCTTTTTCTTTAATACCTTTTTTCTTGTTGTTGGAAGCCTTTGGGCATCATCCCCACTTTGGTTTAAACGTTTTTTTGGGATTTTTTATTTTTATGATTTTAAACGTTCTCGTTTATTGTATGTCCTGTATTTGAGACATGTTGTGCAAGGGACTACGTTTTTCTCGGATTTTGATGTTCTTCTCGTCTAACATTGATGCTTAGGTGGATCTGTCCGATGTACGATTTGTCACAGTCTGTACATGGAATCTCGTACACTCCTTGATTTTCTAACGATATTTTTGGTTTGGCGGATGGTAAAATAGTTGAACTATCGGTATTAAATATCGTTTTTATTTTGTGTTTTCTTAGCGCTGGTTTTTCGTCTTCTGTTGGATCGTTAATTCTTCCTTGAGCATTTTCAAATTTTTGGATGGTATATGGTGAGAAGCTGTTTTTTCTTAACACTGTTTTCACATTATGCATTTTTATATTTTGATGTTCTTCGTCTGTCAGTCTCTAGAATCTTGCCATCAAGGTTTTAATGACTGAATATAATTGTAAAGGATGATGATGTGAATCAGCGTGTAAATATCTATCGGTATCACATCGTTTGTATTTTCAGTATACTGTATGTTCTATGTGTCCTTCCTCCTTCTTTATTATTAACACATCTAAAAATTCCTTCAGTTTTTCTTCTCCATGTGTCAACATAATAAAAATATTATCCACGTACCTAATTCAAAGTTTGAGTTTGTGTTGTGACTGTTGCGCGCTGTTCTATTTTATGCATAAAAAAGTTTGCTATTACAGGTGACAGTGGTGAACCCATCGGTCCTCTTTTAATTTGTTTATATCTTTGGTCCTTATAGATGAAATATGTGTTACTTAAACTAAAGTGTTTTGTTAGATTTAGAGTATCCTGTAGTATTGGCTACTTTTTGCTTATAATTTCTAATGATTCATTTATAGGAATATTCGCGAAAAGTGGGACCACATCGAAGCTGAATAACAAATATCTCGGCTTCAGAGTCACATATTTATACACATTATTTATACACTACATAAAGTGGCTTGCATTCTTGACATAAGAATCCGCTTTTTCTGGGTATAGTTGTAGCTGTTCAGCCAGAAATTTTGCGAGTGACTGTAGAGGAGATCCGATAGAACTATTTATTGGCCGCAATGGAACCGCTTTGATTGGGAGAGTCAGTTTACTTCAAGTACCAGCAGGGAGCGTTATTTCCTGACTTGACAATGGCAAGTGCCAGCTTGCCGAAACATGGTCAAAACACTTTTGTAAATAATAATACACAATGAATCTACTAGAGCAATCTTTCTTTCCGTTATACAATGTTTCTTTTTTATTGTTATTAATTTTAGTACTTACACCAGATATAATCCCAATGACGATTACTAGCGAGAAAAGGTAGAAAATAAATTGGTAAAGTGACACTAACAAATATACCGATTATAATATTTTCCAAAATAACACATAACATTATGAAATAATAAAAGCAACAGTTTATGTTATTTAAGAACTAGAAATCGTGTACATTATATTCAATAACAGATGTAAATATTTCTTCATGACTTTATGAATAAAAGACCATCAATGAAAATAATTAAAATTCATCGTATTGTTTTACTCTTGTACAACACAAATCATTTTTGTGAATGCTAACACAACAGCTTTGTTGGCATTCACAAAATTCTTTGAGAACATATGTCTTACAAATGTGTAATTATACTTTATGATTTGGTAAATATTCAAATAACATATCCTGAAGAATGATTAATATCAAATTCATGTTAGATGTACTTTCTTTTTAATATTAGCTTACTTTCAGTTTTTAAATAAAGAATCATCATCATGGGACCCGCTCTTATTTTATTCATTTTTATCGAGGGATTCATCTCTGTGACTTTTCGTATCTCCCGGTCTATCCTGTATCTCCTGCTTCTGTTAAAGTTTCAGGCCATAAAGGATACGACAAGGGAAATTATTATATAAAAAACAGAAAAGCGCCTGGTCCTGATAAGATAAACAATGAACTGCTAAAATATGGAGGAACAACACTACGCAAATGGCTCCTAAAATTATTCATAATAAATACCGGAGTAGTACTTAAAAGTACTAGATACTTAAAAAGGGAGACTCGAGAAATCCTGAAAATTATAGAGGCATTAGTCTGATGAATAGCACATTAAAATTGTTAACGGCAGTCATAAAAGATAAAATCGAGGAAAAAACGAACATGGCCGATGAACAACAAAGCTTCCGAAAGAACCGCAGCACAATAGACGCAATTTTTATTATCAGACAAATAATAGAGAAGTCTATTGAATATAGAAAACCAGCATACATGTGCTTTGTAGATTTAAAAAGCGCTTTTGACAGAGTGAAGCGAAATGACATCTTAAATTTATTACAAGCTGAACAAATAGAGCATCAGATAATAAGGACAATTAATGAAATTAACAAGAACAACAAGACCAGAGTTATAATGCCAACAGGGGAAACAGAATGCATAGAACTAAAAGGAGAAATCCGCCAAGGAGACTCGCTCAGCCCATTGTTATTTAATATGGTGATGAATCAAATAATTCACGAAGTAAGAAAACGACACGGATACCACATGGAAGCATAAAAAATCACGATACTATGCTATGCCGATGATGCAGTACTAATTGCTGATAACGAAGATAACCTACAAAGGCAGCTTCACACCTTCAATATCACAGCAAACAAACTTAATATGAGAATATCGGTGGAAAAACTAAATGTATTGATCAGTAAAGAGCCACGTAGATGCAAACTAGAAATAAACGGCAAATTTGTAGAACAAGTAATGAAATTCAATTACCTAGAAGTAGAGATCACTAATAGGATCTATAGGAAATTAGACGTAGACATCAGTAGTAACACTCAGATGGGATTCAGAAAAGGGCTGGGTACAAGAGAGGCTCTGTTTGCAATGAACGTTCTCTCACAGAGATGCTTAGACATGAACCAAGAAATTTACACCTGCTTTATTGATTTCGAAAAGACCTTTGACAAAGTACAACATGAACCACTAAGACAAATTCTAATAAAGAAAAATATAGACAGCCGAGATATTCGAATTATATGCAACCTATATTGGAATCAAACAGCAAATGTGAAGGTTGAGGGTAGGCTAACAGAAGAAATTCAAATCCGTCGAGGAGTCCGGCAGGGATGCATCTTGTCGCCACTTTTATTTAATCTGTATAGTGAAGCTATTTGTGAACAAGCACTCGAGGAAGAAGATCTTGGTCTGATAATAAATGGTGAGACGATCAACAATATAAGGTATGCTGACGATACGGTTCTCCTAACGGGAACGCTAGTAGAACTACAACATCTCGTTCAAAGTCTCAATATATACTGTAACAGTTACGGCTTGAAAATTAATTTGAAAAAAACTAAATTTATGGTAATCACGAAATCAAAGAACATCAGAGCTAATCTTGTAATAGACAATACAACGATTGAGCGTGTGTCCTGTTATAAATATCTAGGTGCTTGGATCACAGACGATACTGATCAAACAAAAGAGATTAGATGTAGAAAATAAATCGCTAGATCAGTCTTTAATAGAATGCGCAAACTCTTTTGCAATCGTGATATCAATATAAAGTTACGAATACGAATGCTGCGGTGTTATGTCTTTTCTACCCTGTTGTATGGAGTAGAGGCTTGGACACTAAAACAGTTGACCACAAAAAACATCGAAGCTTTCGAGATAGGCGCATTCTCAGAATATCATGGATGGACCGCGTCACTAACACGCAAGTACTCCAAACTTTAGACAAAAGATGCGAAATTCTAAATGAGATAAAAACTAGAAAGATGGAATACTTGGGGCACATTGTGAGAGGTGAAAAGTACGAACTTTTAAGAAATATCATGCAGGGCAAAATTAAGGGCAAAAGAAGTGTGGGAAGAAGAAAAATATCGTGGCTTCGTAATCTACGTGAATGGTTCGGGTGTAGTTCGATTGAACTTTTTAGGCGCGCTGCTAACAAAGCCGCAGTGGCCATGATGATTTCCAATCGTCGCTAGGAGTGGCACGAGAAGAAGAAGAAGAGATCACTAGTGACAGGGATATAAGAACAGAGACCACAAGGCAAGCATCAAAAGCGGCAAGAGTAAGTGGTTGCCTCCGAGAAACCATATGGAGAAACAAATATCTGACCATGGAAAGCAAAATGAAAGTATACAAGACAACAGTAAGACCAATCCTAACATATGCACCGGAGACAAGGACCGATACAAGAAAGACGAAACAACAAATCAACAATATCGAAATGAAAGTATTAAGATCAATAGCGGGCATATCATTAAGAGACAGACAAACCAACAGAAGTATACGCGCACAATGCAAAATTCAAAATATTAACAGGTGGATAAAAACAAGAAAAAAAAGCTGGAACGAACATGTAAACCGAATGGGACCAGATAGATTAGCGAACATCTGTAAAAACAACAAGCCGTATAGCAGAAGACCCGTTGGAAGGCCGCCAAAAAGGTGGAAAGATAATGTACAGTCAACAACGACTGAAACAGAATAAGAGGCAGACAAACAGGAGTAATCCTAGTCGCGCGAAGAAGAAGAAGAAGAAGAAGAAGAAGAAGTATTATTCAAAAGAAGGCGCTTAAAGATCATATATATACTCACAGACATGCGTGAGAGCTTTCACTGCTAGTAGCAGCCCTACCATATCACACACATAGATGAACAATGCCATCATCATTACTAATACAAACTTAAAAGCTTGCACCTTTTTCTAATATTGAAATTGTCCACATTTTTGGACGATATTAAAACAAACGATCCAATACAGTATGCCAAGAAAACGACTAAAGCCCAACCTTAAAATCAAGTCAATTTCGAACGATTAATATCCAAGAGTGCTAATAATTAAGGCGATAAGATATTGGCAACTTTTGTTTGACCGAAGTGAATCAGTTTCTACTCTATTGACATCTATCACATTTATCAAACACTGCAAATGCAAAATACGCCGTTAGACGTTTGTCAAGCGTGGATGATCCTGCCGCAATATCCATCCGTTTACATACTTTTCTTCTTTAAAACTTGTTAGAGATGGAAAAATCTCAAAAATATATCTTTGTTTTTATAAATAATAATAAATTACTACCATCAGCATAATTTTTGGCATCATTATTTTCATCATAAAATGACTCTTTTCTTAAGTTTGATTACGGCTGATATTGTTTTTTCCAGATTTTGGAATGGTAATTAAGTTAGCATCTTTCCAGCGGGACTAAATCTCAGTATGCTGTCAATAAATAATGTAAGATATACTATCGCTTTCATTGGCAGATATTTTAGGGTTCTGTGTCTTATTTCAGCTGGCTCCCGTTTACCGAAAACACCCAATAGACCTTGTATTTGGCCACGCTATACCACAGTAAAGCCTGGTAAACTTCGAGCTGAAGATTCGTCGAGAAAAAGTTATGTAGATAGTTATGTAGATAGTTATGTAGATAGTTATGTTATGTTTAATACAGTTTCTAGCCGACATTAGCCAAATAGTTTGCCAAGGAATCTAAGCTAGGTTCAGTGTTTCTTCGATACCAGGTCTACAATTTTGTCTATTATAATATTATATCTCATTTTCCTTCTTCTTTTGATCACTTTCTAGTAACCTGCAAGCTCAAATATTATTATAGTGAGGTTCCTGCTTTAGATCATAATAATACCATTAAATTATACGTTTTGAAAATTCCAGAGGCACAATATATGTTTTATAAATTACAGATACTGAATTCCTCTAGAGTTGCTTTTATTCCTAACATGGACGTTGCTTACAATAATTTTTTAGACGCGGTAAACAAAACTGCCACTGAACTCAAACTTGATATTTGTAAAATAAATAGTAATAAAAATAATAATACTACTATTACTACTATCGGTTTACAGCGTTCTCCGATGCCTTCCAACTCCTAACCGCCATTCTTCTCTATTTAACCATAGACCTGGAGGGATTTTTTTTCCTCTAGTTCTTTTTCAATTCCCTCTCTCCAGCTTCTTCTCGGCCTTCCTCTTTTTCTTCTCCCTTGTCAAAGTCAAAATCTGTTTCGGAATCCTGTCATCTGGCATTCCCTGTACATGGCCGTACCTTATTAACTGTTTTGTTTTTTATTTTATCAACTATTGTATGCTTGACTCCCATCATTTCTCGTATTCTCTCATTTGGTATCCGATCTCTTCTTGATTTGCCTGATGCTCTTCTCCAGAAGTCCATTTTGTTGCTAGTAACAGTTTCTGCGTTCTTTGTTTCATTGGCCAAACTTCACTGCCATATGTGATTACACTTTTAATTATGGTGTAAAAATAATAATAACCGAATAATAATAATAACCATCTTCGAAGCGCAGTAGAAAGAACAACATTACCGCGGTATTTACGAGGACGAGGACTTATGGATATAAGTGAGCAACTAAAAAAACAAATTTAGGAATTTATTTTCAGATACAGGCCAAGACATCTACTCGCGCGATTTGTGCAGTAGATGATACAACACCGCTCAAACTGAGGGAACCAGAAATGCGCATAAACCATCTTACTAAGGACGAAAAAATGAGCACCTGGATGGGTAAACCTCTGCACAGGCGACATCCCAATGAGGTCAGTCAAGACCATGTCGACAATATAGAGTCAAACTATTGGCTGACATCAGGAAAGATGTTCAGATGCTCAGCTCCAAAATGACAAATGCCGATATGGATGTCAAGCTCAAGAAACGATCCAATATCTTACCGGGGGCTGCCAGGTATTTGCTGCAACTGAATATAAGGAACGACACCACTCAGTAGAAAAGATTCTTTATCAGGAGAGAGCCATTAAACTAGAACTCCAAACAAACCATCTCCCATATTATCAATACGTTCCTGAAAGTATTTTGACAACTGAGAATGACAACAACAAGCTATACTGGGACCACACTGTGCTCACAGACCAAACAGTGGCACATAATAGACCAGATCTCATACTAGTTAATAAACTAAAGAGACAAACAACACTAATTGATGTGGCGATACCCAACAACAATAATCTTCATGTTAAACAGTACGAAAACATCGCCAAGTACAGGGATCTGGAAATTCAAATACGAAGACAGTGGAGAATGGAAAGTACCCAGACAATTCCTATTATTCTCTCTACTACTGAAGTCATTCCGAAAAACCTCCTAGAAAACATAAAAAAGCTAGGTCTGAATGAAAATCTCTACAAGATCATGTAGAAAACTGTACTCTTAACGTCGAGATGTGTAAAAAATTTTTTGGGAGATACTGCAACGTACCAAGTCACCAAGAGCTCGATAACACGGAAAAAGTCCCACCAGAGCTCAATCTTTTTGATACCGTAGGTATCTGGGATGAGCAAATTTTCCCCTTAGAGTGAGTGTGAGCCGTATGGCTAAATCTGGATAACCGAATACAACAACCTTGGTCTGACCATGAATGTATCAAATTAAAAAAGTGTGAAACATAGACTACAAATCTGCAAACAAAATTCATTTTCCTTAGAATATCTCAATTCATATGTCTCTTCCAAAAAAAGAATACAACAATTTATTGAGGAGAAATAAAAAACTGCATGCTAGAGAAATTATATATCTTTCTAATTGTAGGGAAGATACAACGTTTTGGAACACGATCAAAAGGATACGTGGCAATCAATGTAATATCAAAATATCGGTTGGTTTACGGGAACAATTTTTCAGAAATTCTCAACAAATAATTATTAGAGAAAAGACATTTTTCTTTGACGTGAATCACCCCTATTGCAACACCTCAATTATTTCCGAGAAAGTATACACAGTTCTCAACAGCTGCAAACGCAAAAAATCTCCTGTTTCTGGCAGGGTCCCTTATGAATTTTTAAAACATCTCCCTAACAACTGGATCGTATACCCAACTTCACTTTTTAATAAAATACTTGAGGAAAAACAAGTCCTTTCATCCTGGGGTGATATAATCACAACAATGATACATACAAAAGGACCAAAAGAAGACCCTAATAACTGCCAAGACATTGCGTTAATAAGTTGTTTATGTAAAGTGTTTATGCACATTTTATATAATAAATTTTTTATACTTCCAGAATGTCAGTCAGGATTTTGGCCAAATAGAGGCTGTACTGAAAATGTATTTTTTTTTATTTAAGATATGTAACTTGTTATTATATATAACAAGCGAGTCTTCTACAGCTGGCGCCGCTTCTCGCATCCTAATTTCCAGCGTTTTCTGTCGAAGCAATCTTCAGTTGTTAGATCTCTGGCGATCATTGCATCGTCGACATCGTCTGTCTAGGATCGTCTTGGTCTACCTCGTTTTCTTCTAGTTGGCGGAGTCCATTCTTCTATTTTTTTGGCCATCTATTTTCAGGCATTCTCTGAAGGTGTCCATACCAATTAAGTCTTTTGGCTTCGATTATGTCTATTATGTCTAGATTGATTTCCATTTCTCTCCGAATATCTTCGTTTCTCACCCTATCAAGTCTAGTGAGCTGGCAACATCGTCTCCAGTAGTTCATTTCCATGGCCTTGATTTTTGATTTGTTTCTTTGGTTTATTTCCCAGAGTTTGGCGCCGTACAGTCCAATACTTTCTATTATCGTTTTATAAATTCTTCTTTTATTTTCTTTTGTTATTTTTTTGTTCCATAATAGTCCGTATAGCTGTCTGGTGGCTGATCTTGCTTGGCCAATCCTGGAGTGTATTTCTTCGCTACTTTCTGCCTTTGATGTTATTTGGACTCCCAAGTATTTAAAATTGTCTTTTGGTTTTATAGTTCCTATTTCGATTTGTAGGCTTTCTGGTTTTTCTCCTACAACTAAGTACTCAGTTTTTTGTATATTAATTGTGAGGCCCCATTTGGTATACTCATCTTCCAGTTTTCTAAGCATGTAGCCTACACCATTCTCGTTTTCAGCTAGAATGGCTTGGTCGTCAGCGAAGTGTATCGTGTACAATTTATCATCTCCGATTGGGATGCCCATATTGCAGCACTTTCTTCTCCACTCTGAGAGTGACTCATTTAGATATATTTTAAAGAGTGTAGGTGCTACGCAGCTGCCTTGCTTTAGGCCCTTACTAATAGAAATTTCTCTAGCTAATCTATTTCCAGTTTTAATGTTTGCCGTCATATTTTTTGTAGAGCTGTTGTACTGCTTGTATATTTTTTTGGCTTATTCCTTGTTTTTCCATTGCTCCCCAATGCATTGAACGTGGTACACTTATGCCTTTGTCAGATCTATAAAGACTATATGGGTTGAAAGGTTGTGGACTAATCTTTTCTCGATAACTTGCTTTAGAGAGAATATACTGTCCATACAGGATCTGCCTGCACGAAAGCCATTCCGTTCTTCAACATCTGTCATCTCTTTTTCAATTTTGTTTTTTATTATTTTTCCATACAGTCTTGAGAGTGAATTTATGATACTTAGCCCCCTGTGTAACTTGTTATTAAAAGCAATAAAGTAAATAAAAAAAATATCTCATTTTACCTTTAAAAAGTAAACTTACATAGTTATTTCTTCCATCTCTACTATCGGTTTGTATATTTTTCATCGAAACAAGATCACGAATCAAAATTGTTTCAAGTCGGTACCGATACGCATGGTTGATGATGATCGTCGGAATGCAGAAATTTATCTCCGGGTAGTTTATGCCAAATACAGATTTCTGTGCCGATTACAAACAATGGTATGCCGCTTGTCGCCCAGCTACATCATTCTTTAAGATAAAATTTGTTTCAATTTGCATAAAATTTATTAACTTCTATTTCTTGGACGGAAATTTTACGATACGGAAGATTGAGCAATATAATTGAAACATTTATTTGATTCTATAATTTATACCTTGTAAAATCTTCTACTCTGAGATAGCGCGTTGTGCTTTGATATGTATTGATATGATTGTGTATTGATTTTCTTATGTAGAGCCAAAGAAAAAAATATTGTTATAAAAAAAGAGGGTCATGAAATCACTTATTTCTTTGGTTCGTTAGTAGCCTAGTCACGATGCTGAATGATGTGACATTTATGGATTCACGTTATCAATGTAAAGTTATTTTTTGCAATTTTTCGATTGTCTATTCCATTATGAGTATCCTGTCAAAATGTGAAGACGATTTGAGCAAAACTACCGAAGATATAGTATTTTTTAAATGGGCAACTTACTACCATTATAGTTCCACAGGCGAAAAAACCACAGCATCAAAAACATTTGACACGAAGGACATTTCATTCAAGCATAGCTACACTGAGCTTCCAAATGATGTTTTACTAGCCATAAAACCAATATAAGAAGAAGACCTTAGCAGTGATGCCCTTTTATAGAGATGTGTTGGGAGGTTTTACTCAAAATAATAACGAGAGTTTCAACCAACTTATTTGGAAAATTAGTCCAAAAACTTTGAGTGGAACCTCGACATTCGTTGAATTTGCAGCTAATATTACTGCACGTACCTCCAGTGAAAGCAAATTTGCGCTGCTAGCTTTTATGGAAAATATGAGCATAAGTGTTAAGCGAAGCTCTCATGAATGGGCGCAAATAGAGATGACCAACGCATAAGTATAACAGATAAAAAGATGCAAATGAGAGCAAGGAAAAATGTGTTTTACACCAACAGCAGCAAACAGATGATCTCGACATCCTTGTTGAAGGGTCTTTACTTTATGGACCTGACCCGGTTACTGATACGTGGACTGAAAAAGTAACTAATATAAAGAAGAAGAAGAGTTAAAATTAGAAAGATTCAATATCTGGGTCATATAATCAGGGGCGAGAAGGTTACTGCGTACTACTTAGGTTAATTATGCAAGGGAAGATACAAGGGAAGAGAAACCCAGGACGACGCAAAATATCCTGGCTAAGAAATTTGAGAGAGGGGTTCGGTTGCAGCTCATTAGAATTATTCAGAAGCGCGGGCCAATAAAATTAAAATAGCGATGATGATTTCCAACGTCCGATAGGAGAAGGAACCTGAAGAAGAAGACTGATAATTCTGTGTTTTTTATCGAAAAAAAAAATTACGTTAATAAATAAAAAAAAAGCTTCATGAACTTTTGTATTTTTGGAGTCTGTGAGGAAAGCAACTTAAATACTACTTAACTGATCCTTTTAAAACTTTGCACACTTATTCTGTAAGTCATTTTACTAGATACTGATGTTGTTTTTTTTTCTGTAACAATTTTTTTTTCATAAGATCGGAGTTTCAGGCAAAAAAAGTCTTTTTTTTTTCTTTATTACGCCAAAAATTCAAAAATAGATATAAAAGAAAAAATGCCAGTACAATCTTTTAGGTTTTTAGGTTTTAGATGATTCAGTCATTAGTTATCACCCTTATCGCAAAATCTTTTTTTTTTTAAAGCGGTATATTCAACTTACTGGCAGTGGCTTGTTTTATAATATTTTTACATGAAAATTTTATAAAATACTCTTCTCATATTGTACTTTAAGATAACGTTGAATAAAATAAATTTTTCTTTTTAGGTATGTTTCAAAAAAATGTCTTGAATTTAATTTTTGCTAAAAATACAGTTAACACACTGTACCCCCCCTTAACCAAAAATAGTGTTTTCAGCAAGTAGCAAGTAGCAATTAACGAATATTTTTTTCATCTGGTTTTCATAGCGTTTTACGCCTTCCTGTGTTCCTTATTTTCCATTCCTGCCTGTCGCTCCAATTATACTTTTTTCATCGTCAATTTCCAAGCGTCGGCTTTTGAGATTCTTTGATGCCAATGCCGATCATTGGCGTGGAAATTAAGAAAAGGGATCAGTTATCAAACGCATATTTCAAGAAAAATCATATAATTTTTATTAATTTTTACATAATTATATTCAGGAAAATTTCTCAATTTTTGGGCAGAAATTGTTTAAACAATTTTTTAAACAAATTCAAAATATCACCTTTTGTGCTCCAAAAAATATTTTTTAGGTTTTTGGGTGACTCCAAATAAGATCTATGTCATTTTTCTCAAAAGTTAATAGTTTTGGAGATATAGGCGATTTAAAATCCGAAAAATGCGATACCTAATATGCATTTTCGAGGCTTGAAAAATATGTAAATGAGTATTTTTGAGATTCAAGAGTATCTAAACCAAAGTCTCAACATTGATTTTGGTGAGAAATCGGAGCAATATTTTCCGTAGCAGAAAAAGGTGATCTTTTGAATTTTAATTGTTTCCGGCAAAAATGTCCGGCACCCTTCAACCTTCGATTTGTTTAAACGGGGCATTTTTGAATAGGACTCTTCACAGGACAGAATCAGTTTTTTTTTCAAATGGGAGCGGGCTCACAACATCGAATAAATAACAAATTAATTCTTTCAAATTAAAGCTTGTTAATTTTAGTGATTTATAAGAATATTGGACTTATTATTTAGTTTTTACATAAACCATAATATTTTTTTACAATTATCTGTAAATAATGGCTCATTCTGTCAGAAAATTTTAAAAGATTGTCTATCCAGCAATTAAGATAGTCAACTGAAATTTAATTTTTAAACACGGCCTACTGTTAATGCACAAACAGGGTGAATCTTCAATATTTTGCTTCGAGTTAGAGATATCTGAAAAAGTTATTCGGAAAAGATGTTCCAAATATTATTATAACCCCACATAACAAAGTTTTATGTCAAAATTCGCTTTTTTTACTTTTTTCATTAATTGAAGAGCTTATTTCCAAAGTGTCTTAAATCCAAAATTTCGATTTTTTAAATTTTCTTTTTTTAAACTTTATAGATTTCTTCAAGTCTAGAATAAAGTTATATGTACCAAAACAACTTCTTATTTACCATTTAAAAGTGCATATGAAAATTGTAAAATTGTATAATTTGTATGTTAAATTTGTATGAAAATCTGTAATTTCATGGATTTCATTATATGGATGTAAGACACTTTGGAAATAAGCTCTTCAATTCTAGTCAGGATTCTAAAACGGACAGTTGGCTGTCCCGAGATGCATCTTTAGACAGCCAATTGTAGATTTAGGATCGAGATTACAAATAATACTGAAAAACTAAAATTGCGAATTTTGTCATGAAATTTGGTATGTGCGGTTACAATAAGTGGAACAACTTTTCCAAATAAGTTTTTCCGATTTCTCTAACGCGAAGCAAAATATCGAAAATTTACCCTGTTTGTGGATTCGCAGTAAGCCGCGTTTAAAATTTAAATTTCAGATGACTATCTTAAAAAAATGTGCACTATCAACATGTATGACTGTGCAAAATGTCAAATCTGTATGTATTTTAGTAGCTGATATATAGAGGTGTCTTCATCTTAAATGCGACACACTGTATAATAATAAATACTAGTGTTCAAGATGCATCGCGATAGCTGTAAAGAAATTAATTAGAAGGACTGAAAAGAATCGTCAGAGTCTTCTGAAGTCGAATCGTTCCCAGGTTGGATAACTATTGGTGCTATTGCCGGTAAAACAGGATATTCGTTTTCTATTTTTACAACATGAGCTTCGCAATTTTTCCACACATCGCTATTAATGCCACTAATTATTTCTCGAATATTCTCAATGGCCATTGCGCTTAATGTTGGTGACTGATTATATTTTCGCAATCGTTTTTTTACGGTACCCCAAACCATTTCAATTGGATTAAAAATGCAATAGTATGAGGGTAATCGTAAAAGAGTATGGCCGTGCCTGCTGCAAATGGTGTCAATAACGTATTCGTTTTTAAAATTCCGACTTTTGATCATTCTAATTAATTCTTTCTTTACTGGAATCTTTTTAGGAACAGTGATGTTTTTAAGTTGCATAAATTTTAAAATTTTGTCCTTTTTCGTGTTATTATTAGGTATTTTATTTAATATGCGGGAATGATCCGACGCATTATCCATAACAATCACTGAATTCGGCGGAATATATAATTATATTCAGGGAAATCTCTTAATTTTTCACGAATCAGTTCTAAAGTAGGCACTCTATTTTCTTTGTAAAAATCGTAAACTGTTCGCTGAATAACGTCTTTTGCAGCAGTGTCAATCCTACCCAATTTTTTATTTGGTCGCTTTCGTTTTAAGGAATGATCTGTAACTGTGCCTAATTTAATAATTGTATATATCGTCTTATACCCGATTTTTTTAATACATGAATTCTCGAAACAATTGCATTATCAATTGTAAACTGTTCGCTGAATAACGTCTTTTGCAGCAGTGTCAATCCTACCCAATTTTTTATTTGGTCGCTTTCGTTTTAAGGAATGATCTGTAACTGTGCCTAATTTAATAATTGTATATATCGTCTTATACCCGATTTTTTTAATACATGAATTCTCGAAACAATTGCATTATCAGCCATCCCAATATTTTCTTTTTTCAAACACTCATACATATTTAAAACTATTCTTTGGGATTGTACGTGCAAATCTTTATTTTTTAATTCGGAGCTGTCATTATCATAATTGTCATTATTTATTGATAACACAGAAGTTGATGCATCTTAAAAAAATGCCATCCTAGAAAAATATAATATTACTTATAACTTATATTACTTATACCTTACATATAATAAGCCTCCGCCTCTGCAAAAGGAAATATTTTAGGGTGTCACATAGCCAGACAACCAGGGTGTTCATTAGAATTTACGGCTTTGCGCCTTCGCTGTTGCCATAATGCATGAGTTTAAAATTAGTGAATATAACCTTAATACCATTATTAATATATCTGCAATTTTTCATGTTTCCAGGTAAGGGTATAAAATCAATGAAAGTTGGAAAAAAAAATAATACAATTCTTGAAACCGTTTTTGAGAACTTGGATTCTTAAAACTTGTCTGATTTCTTAAAAGTCGATCATTATATCTATAAAAGTATTGCCGCTAAATTCACCAACAGGGCAACGTCGAACGTTCAAATTCTCTCCAGACTACAATCTTGCCAATATTCGAAAATTACTTAGAATATAAGTAATATATACAAAGTTCACGGTTGCTTTAATTCATTAGTGAAGAGTCCATGGAAATATTAGTACCTAGTTAATTAATTTATATATATATTTTTTTGAGAATATGTTCGTATTATTTTTTAAGAGTGTCGTTCGTTGACTAGCAATTGAATAATAACGAATAGAGAATATTTTTTAAATATAACCTTAGGAATTTAGGAAATATGTCTGACAACCTTGATTTGAAAGGCGGTCTCTTTGATACCAGAATGAGACATGTTTATGTTGGAAAATTATTAGTGGATGTACTATACCAGCTTGAAGATTTCTCCCTGACATTGTTCTTTGGTTTTTCTCTTTTCCGTCTTTCAACTGGTACTGATTTCATTATTTCCTTAGGAAGTCGTCTATCATACATTATTTGGACATAGCCATGTTATTTTTTTAATTTGCTTAATTTATTAATGTTTGTATTTTGAAAACAATTTCCGAAGTGGAAATTGAAACGTCAATAAACTTATTTCAAACTTCAATTGTCGCCTATTCCCATTAAAATAATAATTGCTGGTGATCTACATTTCCTGGTTGTTTAGAAGACAAAATTCATGAAAGATCAAAGAAAATGTTTATAAATATTTACCATTAAACATATGAGTAATTTAGTAGCTTTATAGTTCGGCGGATGGCTGATTAGTACCGCCTAGCGATTCAGTAATTGATCCCTCCCGGAAATTATTAAGATGATACAAAACCGGAACATAGATATATACGTTTATCATTAGATCGACCACATTAAATTCATTTTATTTTGACTTAAACCGTAAGAGAAACTAAAAACAGACAGTTTTGCAATTAAATCCACATTGAAATTATAATCGGCACGATCTAATAATGTAAGAGATGCATTTAGGTGCATGGAAAAACTTAACAAAAGGTTAAATCGTTGCTGTAAGCGATTAGCAATTTTGAAATGAGATGAATTATTTGCGTATAGTTTGTAACGAATGTTTTTGTTACGTTTTATATGAAATATGCCGACAGAATAAGATAAAGATGTACTTTCTATGGTAGTATGTTGAAATAAGAACAAAAATCGTGAAGGTATTAAGGTATTGTTTAATAATAATATCGATGCCTTACGGCGAAGATGTGTTAAGTATTAAAGAGGCAGTTTTTCTGGGGAGTAATTAGAAAGTTTGTCACACTGTAGCAACTTAAAAATATTAACAATTAAAAGAAAAGAGGAAAAAAAGAAAGTATTGGCATAGCCAATTGACCAGACTATTTTGTAATTTGTATTCACAGATCTACAATCAGAGTTCGAGAAACATTAAACCAAAGAATCTCATTAACTATTTTTTTCCTTAACTTTTGTACATATATACAAGGATTTCCACAGTTTTCACTGTATTCCTTCACTCAAACCGTTTTCTCCAACTTTTCCTGTTTAGCCAGTCCCCTTCCTGTAGGTTTCTTCTACTCATTGGTTCGTCCACTTCATCTCTGAAAGATCTTCGGGGTCTACCTCTCTTTCTTCTTCCTATCGGGCTCCACTCTGTTATTCTATTTATCCACCGATTTTGGTCTGCTCTTCTGACATGTCCGTACCAGGTTAACCTCTTCTGTTCGATGTAGTCTATTATGTCGGAGTTCATTCCCATTCTCCTCTTAATCTCCATGTTATTTATTCTATCCTTCTTGTTACTCTGCAGCTTCTCCTTAGGAATTCCATCTCTGTTGCTCTTATTTTGTTTTTGGTTTTCTTATTTGTTGTCCAATTTTTACACCCATAAGTGAGGATACTTCTTGTCATGTTATTATATATTTTTTTCTTTGTTTTCATGCTGATGTTCTTATCCCATAGTACCGGGTTCAATTTTCGTATGCAGTCTCTTGTTTGTCCTAGTCTATTTTTTATATCTTCCTCCGTTGTTCCTTTGTTTGATATTATGAAACCTAAATACTTATACTTGTCTGTTCCTTTGATTTGTTTACCTTCGTCTATTTCCAGCTGTTTTATTTCTGTATTCTCCGTTGTTAGGTATTCAGTTTTCTTTAGGTTTATTTCCATCCCATTCTTTGTATATTACTGCTCCAGTTTTCTCATCATAAAACTGAGGTCATCCTCGTCTTGTGCGATCACTATTTGGTCGTCGGCAAAACTTAGCGTATATAGATATTCGTTCCTAACTGGTATACCCCATTCCTTCGCACTTTCTTTTCCATGGTTTCAGGGTTTTTTCCAGGAATATTTTGAACAGGGTGGGGGATGTAGAGCAACCCTGTAGTAGTCCCTTTGTCGTCTTAAATGGACTGCATATTCTATTGCCCGTTTTGATAGCTACCTTAACTTTTGTGCTATTGCCAATTCAAAAATTATTTTTTTATATTCGCAAGCTGTCAATTTTTTATGAATCTACAAAAAGTTGTACCAGGATAAATAATGCTTATTTTTGTTTTAAACCTGAGTTTGATTTTCCTTCCTATTAGTGTTTACATCTTAGTGCTTTTACTATGTTGATTGTTTGTTTTATGTGTTCTGTAAAGGTCAGTTAACTATCCATTGTGACTTCAAGATATTGATATGGCTTGATTCGACCATTCGATCGGAGTATCGAATATTCTTAGTTGTTGGTCTGGTCTGCCTCTTCTTTTCTTGTACATAACTGCCTGTGTTTTATCTGGATTGACGGCTATTTTCCATTGTATTCCATTTAACACAAGACCCAACTTTCCAAGCTATATCAAGGTTATAGGATCACTTTTACAATGGTTATTAACATTTTTTTGAAAATTAAGAATTCTTAAACTTTTTATAATAAAAGGTTTAGAATAACCTAACTTAACATAACTAAACCTAAACTAACCAAAACTAACCTAAACCTGCTATCACAGCAGGAACTTTTTTGTTAAAAGTAGTTAAGAATAAAATGTTTAAAATATTTCAATTAAAAATCTGTTAATTTTATTTTTGTGTCTAACACTGGTTAGACTTACCCTACTTACGGTTGTCATTAGCGTCATTTTTTGTTGTTTTGATGGTATATAATGGCGGTGGCTTTTAAAAATACGACATATTTTAAATGGAAATTACATAAAAAAAAACGTTTTCCAGTCAATAAAAATCATTGTACAATCATCAGTAAGTGAAACAGAATTCATTAATATAAATCACATGATCCAGACATCGTACCCTCTTAGTATACTAGTACCTTTAATTTAAATAAACACATTTGGAGTAATAATAATTTATAATTACTTAATATTATATATTTATATAAATAATATACAATAATTATTAAAATTTAAAAATTTCTTACGAAAAAATAGTGACATTCAATAACTGTTTTATTGAAAAAATTAATTAATTTAGTTTTCCGGATTTCCAATTTTTTTCCGGCGGTGAAGGTACCCCAATTCTAAAAAACAGAACTCGGAAAGTTCTCTCCTCTTTAACTTGGCGGTATTTTACGAGTGCGATCACTTTAACGGTTTATAACTTTTTACACCTTTTCTGTACATGCCATCTATATCTTCATTTATAATCTGTTCAATTTTCAGCTTTTAATGTCAACAAACAATTGAAATATGATTTTTAAGAAAAAAATTATATCTTGGTTCCTACCGGTTATACAAGATTCTTTTAAAAAATGTACTTTTTCACCGTATTTTCAGTGAACCTACTTACAAGCGCGTGATATAAAAAAATCAAAGTTATTATAAATGTTTATCAGCTAAAACCTCAGCCTTTTTTTTAAAACGGTTTTTTTTTTAATAGCAGTTTTAATAAAAAAGTTTTTCTAGTATACCTTATAATTAAAGACTCAAATAATATTCTTTTTCTTCTACAGCACTACAGCCCAAATTAAACCTTGGACTCCTGTATTTTTTACCTCCACCCTTGCTTGTCTGTGGCTGATCTTCTCCATACACGGACTCCTAAAGGGCTTGTGCGTCGCTGTTTACTGTGTCCTCCCAGCACTTTCTTGGCTTTCCAATCGGTCTTATTCCCGGCATTCAGTGCTCATGTTGCTCCATCTTCTCCAATTCTTATCACATGTCCGGCCTATTGCAATCTTTGTATTCTAATGAAATCTGATAGTGGTGCTTTCTTATAAAGTTGATAAAGCTCGTTGTTGTATCGACTTCTGAAGATTCCATTTTCCCTCACAGGTCCTAGTAATCTCCTTAGTACTTTCCTTTCGAATGTGTCGAGTTTACTTTTGGATGTTTCTTTCAGGACCGATGCTTCACTGCCATAGCATGCTATTGGTCGAATTAAGGTTTTATAGATACTCATCTTTGTATTTCGGTGAACATTTTTAGACCGAAATATATGGGAGAGGACAAAATAAGCTCTGTTTGCCTGCGATATTCTCTTCTGTATTTCTTTATCTTCTGATCCGTCGGCATATATTTCTACTTCCAGGTATGTAAACTTTCCAACAGTTTCAATGTCATCTTCATGTATAATGTTTTGTGGGACTATATTTTCTTTTCGTCTGTAGCATTATTTTTATTTTTTCTGTGTTAATTTCCAGATCTAGCCTTTTTTGCATTTTTAACTCTGACTATGTTTCCTGTGCTTCTGTTGATGTTCTACTCATAATATTAATATCATCGGCATCAGCAAATAATCGATTGTCACCTACTAAATACCTCTAGAGTCACTGTTTGAGCAAGTAAAATTGTTTAAATAATCGCTCCAGAATAAACAAATTAAATAACTTATAAACTGTTTGGTGGATCTGGCTGAAATCTAGCACATTTCAATAACTCATTAATTGCCACAATTTCAAGTAGTTATATTATATGTCATTATGCAAAAAGACAAAGTTATTGACATTTATAAATTACTGCAAAAATAAGGGTTTTTTGCAATTATCTCGGTCAATTTAGAATCTTGCAAAATTAAAGAACTTTTTAAAGATCCAGTGAAGTACTTGTATGAAGTCGCTATAAGCAACAATGACTTTTTCTCTTTTTATGACTGTTAAAAAAAAGACAAATTCAGCTGTACGTCTTCACGGATTTGTCATGACTAGACTTAGGCAAATATGCAAATTGCATATTTTGCATATAATGCATAAAAAATGCAAAAATGTCCAATTTTGCATATTTTTATAAAATTGAGCATAAAGTGCATATAATTTGAAAATTTGGTGTTAACTATATATTTTTATATTCAAACTTACAGATAGCATGAAAAGGCAAATAATTTTGTTTTATAATCACTTGGTATTCAAATTCTTGATATAGTAACTAATAAAAGACAGCGGCTTATAGTTTTGGCACGTTTTGTCCTGGAATTAAGGGTTTGTGTTTGCCAGTTTATGTCTCTAGGTAAAAATTTTTATTTTGACGGTCAGTTTCACTTGGTTTCACTTTTGTTGTAAAATTACTCTGAGATAGCGCG
>NW_027312337.1:0-31858 GCF_040954645.1 Diabrotica undecimpunctata | reverse complement strand
ACGCGCTATCTCAGAGTAGCGGTTCAAGAGTTGTTGGTTGAAGATTATCCTAAAAGGGATGGATTTTGCGATTGGTTGTTAATGGAAAACACTCGAAATGTTAATTTTATTAGAAATATTTTGTTTACCGACGAGGCTACCTTCAGTAGAAATGGAATAATAAACCATCATAACGAGCACATTTGGACTGACGAATATCCTCACGCCAAAAAACGACTCATCGCCAAAGGACTATCAAAGTTATTGTTTGGGCACGAATTGTGGATAACAATCTAATAGGCCCAGTATTTCTTCCCAACAATTTAAATGGTGATAATTATTTGCAGTTCTTGGAAAACGATTTACAAGAGTATTTGGAAGAAGTGAATATTGCAATAAGGCACAATATGTGGTTTGTACAAGATGGCGCTTCACCGCATTACAGTAATGAAGTCCGGGAATACCTTTGCAGGCAGTATCTTGGTCGGTGGATTGGAAGGGGTCGTGACGCACCTATTTCTTGGCCACCAGAAGTCCAGGTCTTGGTCCATGGACTTTTGCTTTTGGCGGTTTATGAAAGAGAAAGTGTATTCTGTAACAATAGAGGACGAACAACAATTGAGGGTTAGAATAATTGAAGCTGCAAATCAATTTCGTTAAAAAAATATGATTTTTCAGCGCATTCGGTTTTCCTTATTAAAACGATACCGAGTGTGTATTGAAAAAAATGGGGGTAATTTTGAACATTTATTGTAATATTATATTTATAGAGGTTATAGACATTTTTTGTACTTGTTAATTCATTCAAGCCATTTATTTAGTTGCACGTAATTTTTTAAAGGTTAATGAAAAGGGCCGTAACTCAATAAAAACTGTTTTTTGAAAAAAGTGATGAGGCAAAAATTTTTTAAAAATAATGTGTTAAACTAGTGATGCCACAAAATTCATTTCATTTGAACGTACTCAAAAGTTTAGGGGGATTTAGGGTTGCACAACCCCCTTAAGATGTTTTTGTGCGCTTAGATTTTGTTGTTTTTTTTTATGAAAAATGCTTTCAGATCAAGAAAGAAACGTGTCCATTTTTATTACAAAATGTAAAGTAGTCTAGGAGATAATGCAAAAAAACAATTTTTATTTTGTAACTTCCAAGGGCTGTAACTTTTTTTGTGTATACTTTTATACTATGGTAAGTTGAATTCCATCAATTTATTTTTGTCCCAGGAATCCGTAATTTAATTTATGACATACCTTTTTGAAACACCCTGTATAAGAATAGTTACAAATTCCCAATAAATATATTAATACATTTTTTATTTATCAGTTTCAATTTTAAAACTGGAAATTATTTTCAAAAAAATCCTGACATAAAAAATGTAAATAATCCACCTGTAAATATTGTTGTTTTCCTATAAACTTAAAGATTTTACCAAGAAGCAATAATTAAAAAATTTTTAACTGATATTTTTGTTGTAATAAGGTTTTTATTACATGTATGTAAAGTCGATGAATTTATATTTTATTTTAACCGTTTATTATTTTACAACTGGAAACTTTAAATTAAAATATTACTTTTGTTTAAAACATGTTTAATTGTTTTTTTGTAAATTTCCATGAAAACACCTTCTAATTCTCTTTAACTCTATTAAATACAATAATATATTTGTTTTTCGTTTACAAGGATGTATGTATGTTTTTTAAATAATGAACAGGTACATTTAACCAACAAATATTTATTTTATAAAGTTCGTTTATGCCAATCTCTCAGGCGTATTTCGTTTTTGTATCCGATTTTTGGTTTAAATATTAAATGGCTTTTACAAAACGTTTACCTTGCAAATTGCGGAAATGAAATTTCAGTATATTTCAAAGCAAAGGATACATAGCGGAACTCAATCTACTTTGTTAATTGTTAGTAAATTGAAACTGCTTTTAAATCTCGTTTGTGTGAAATAAACCAAATTAAAAACACCAGTACAGTTTTTTAAGTGCATTCATTTTTTTTTCCACCCGTTTCTGTGCCTTGATCATATGTACTGAAAGTATATTATAAGGATTCGACCATATGAATCGTTATATGGCTATCCAGTCCAAATAGGAATATATATATATATATATATATATATATATATATATATATATATATATATATATATATATACTGAAAAAGCAATAAACGCTTGTAATCAACGCTGATCAAATAGAATACAAAACTCAAATATTTGGGTGTGCAGCGGAAGATAGGACAAAGAAGTACTCTTTTTTAGTCTACCAAGCTTTCGCAAATCTTTATTTGCATCATCGGGGTGACTAATTGAGGTTAGTTGTCGTGATATTTATTAAATGAAATGAGCAACTCATTTGTGAGTCTAAATTTACTAATAACCTAAATTTTATTTTGTGACTAAGTACATGTTCTGTAATTATTTTAACATAATTTATTTAAGTGGTTATGTATATGTGGTTAAAGTGTTTTAAATATGTGTTTGTTAAAGAACGTTTTTAAAAACAATTTTGGATAGTTTTCGCCATCATTTGTAGGGGTCAAATGAGTTGCTCATTTCATTTGATAAACATCACGACAACTAACCTCAATTGGTCACCCTGATGATGCAGATAAAGATTTGCGAAAGCTTGGTAGACTAAAAAGAGTACTTCTTTGTCCTATACATATATATATATATATATATATATATATATATATATATATCTACGGCATAAAGTGGACTCCGCCCATGTTAAAATTCAGGTTCAAGTGAGCTCCGTGGTCAAGTGGCCACCGATATACGGAGCTCACTTGACCATTCCATAATATTGGCTCTGTCGATTCGTCAACATGTATAGTTTCACAATTTTTAAAAATTTTGTGGAGCCCCTAAGTACCCCTGTATCATGAATGTATATCGCTTAGTTCACGTGTATATATTATAGGGGTCGTTCAGATCTTGTTCCGTGTATATTGGAACCATACGTATATCGGTTTAAGTAAGCTCTGATAGTTTGGCAACTATGGGATTAAGCCGTTTATTTCCAGCGTATATTCTAAACGGTTCATATAGACTCCTTACTTTTGTTATCATTCATACGCATTACAGTATGTAACAGATATGTGTACTACCAAATACCTGTTTTTGGTAGGTACGTGCTTTTCTAAAAATAGATTTATAGATACAAGAGGATTTCATTACCAAGTTGGATGTGTTTTTTCATATGCGAAAATTTCCTAATGTATTTTGTTAACGTGAGTATGTCTTTATACGTTTTATTTAAGAATCCGGTTAATAAGAACTTCTTTTATTTCATCCATTGTTTCATGATATCTTATATACAGCTTTTTTATTATTTTAATTCTTCTATTTTATTATTTTATTTTTTTCTGGATTCTATTTCTTATTATTCTATTTTTTAATTCTGGATAGAAGGTTATCTCAAAATAAATATTTAAGTGCTAAAATAGATATTTTTTTGTTAAAATGGGTAGTAGTGCACAAAAAAGGGAAGAATGATTAATTTTTCTAACATGAATTATACCACTTCACCAATATTACATATTTCTGAATGTTTTATCTCGTATTTAGGAGTAATATGTAATCAATATAAGTGGAGTTAGTGTCAAATTTGCAATGATCTTTATAAGTAATAGCTTACTGACTGTCTTTACATGTTCAGTTCACATAAATAAACCTTGTCCCTTCAAAAAGAGCGATTTGAACGGTAAAGTTAACTAAGGAAGTGCGATAAGTCTTGTACCACCCCACATGCACACAAGTTAACCGGTGTTTGCAGGCAAGAGTCCTCCTGGCAGATTTAAGGAAGATAACTACCATAAGGAAGTTCCGTTCGAGGGATCAGATGGAGAGGAGCAGCTTATTTTTGTTTGTATATTTTGCAGATGTGTTGATATAGCCAGTTTTTCCTTGATTCTAGTCATAAAATGGGCTGGTATTCGTGGAGTGGATGTCACGAATCTGGACTTTGTTTTTTTTGCTCTCTAGCTACTTACTTTCGGATATTAGGTGGACTGATAGCTACGATATTGTAGAGCTTATGTATGGATGTGTCTTAATATTCCCTGAATTTGGCTGACTAATTTATAAATAAATATTTTATAAGTTATTTAAATAACTATTTATAAGCGGCATTTAGATTAACAAATACCACTCCTCATACCTGATATTCTTCGTACTTCTCTTCGCTGTGTTGGGCAAGATTTAGTATTTGTGACATATATGATCTAACCTGTCATATATAGCCACTTTTGTCTTTTAATTTGAGTTTTTCTTCTATTATCGGTTTATATTAAGGATCATGTAGAGAAGTATTCTGTATAGCTGACAAAATAAATAGATATATTGGCCGATAGCTTTTGTGGTCGTTGGAGTTTTTGCCAGGTTTAAGCAAGGCAGCAACTTTGTCTTTGCTTTGCTTGTCTAAAGACTTTGAATATTAGCCATTGTTGTATTTTTAGTTCCAATTTTATAGTTAGTTTTGTGCTCAGATCCTCAGCCAGGAGCCGTAATATTGTTCATTATATACGTGGATAGCGGATCCAAGCTCAACATCGTTGAAAGGTTCTCTCAGCTGACTGATTTTGTTTTCTCTCATTATAAGTTTTTCTTTGCTTCTTTGCCTGCATTTAATATGTAATTTTCAGCGATTAGCTTAATACCAAATACCATAGGATTGGCCATTTACATGCTTCCTGCATTTGGTTAAGCGCATATGTAAAGTGGAGTGTCTTTATCTCTAGATATACTCTTAATATTTATACACATAATTAGAATAGTTGGTCCTAAAAAGGACCGATTTGACAAAAAACATATTGAATGGGTGATTTAAGAATTAACGATTACTTAATTATTCATTACCCAGGGTACGCCCGATGGCGGTGGTCTTACTAGTACTTCAATTTTCGTGAACGCTTCTACTTTAAACTTCATAAAAAATGACTAATCTTTCACTTTTCTGTTACTGTTATTTTAAGACGATATTTCGAGTCAGATTTGTATAGTAATAACTATAGTCAATATATAGTCTCTATAAGTAAATGAGTAAATAAACAGGTTAAAATAGGTGTAGAAAATTTTACCTACATATATCGGCACCATTATTTAGGAGATGGGTTTATCCCAGAGATCAAAGGTTACATACTTTTACAGGCGTATTCTAGGTTCTATTTATATATTTTTATTACTAAAAAAGTGTATTTATAATAAAGGCCTTAAGCTATCTGTAGATTCCATGAATATTAGAATCTATGGAAATTAGCAAATTAAACAATACAGACATAATTCTGAATGACCAACTTGAGACAAACAGTTATCCCCTCCTCAACTTATTCAGTTACAAAATATGACGTGTAAACGCATACCTGTTTAATTGTTAGATAAAATGAATTTCCATCAAGTAACGGTCGAATCTATCACTTACTAAAAGAGTACGAAAAGACCTGCTTATGCTTTAGAGTATGGGTACTTTAGTACAAAGTACCCTTTGCTTTTGCCAATTGCTTTGTCACTTTCTCAGCGATGGGTCTCCTTTTGCTCATCAATAATGTTCCCGCTCGATATAGTTATTCTAAGATATTCAGATTTCACTATATGCTCTACATTTGGCTTTATCTCCTATTAATTTACAACTACGACGAAATCTTTATAATATATGTGATGCATTGATATTAAAGTGGAGTAGAATACTTGGTAGATAATATTTATTTGTTTTGAGTATACTTATTTTACGACCTAGTACATAAAAAAATAAATACTTGTGTGCTCAGTGCTTTCTAAGTCTGTAAAACATAAACATGCTTCCATATTAGATTATACATTTATTAAGAATGTCCACTCTCTGAATTGAAGTTTTTATCTTAAAATATGACTGTGTCCCACAATCTTTCATAAAAGTTATTCTTTTCTGAAATTTTCTGAATAAGGTTCAATAGGTTTTTATATTTTGTTTTAAGTTTTAATCTTTAAATCGGAGTTCATTTTTTGAAAAACTATAAACATGTGACAACAAATTGCTATATGAACGGCGTTATGCATCACTAGACCCAGCCCCAATTTCTTAAATTGTGGATTATGGCGCTTTCTGGTGGAAAAGAGGAACAACAGGATAACATCAGATGTAGACCAAACAAAAGAAATTAGGACACGCATTGAAATAGCACGTGCATTATTTTTTAAACTTTAAAAGTTTCTTTGTTTTCGGGATATAAAGTTAGAGCCTGAGAATGCTTCGATGTTACGTGTTCTCTACTTTTTTTTATGGCTTGGAAGCGTGAACACTAAAACAAGTCCATCTGAATAAGTTGGCCGCCTTTGAATTTTGGTGTTACAGAAGAATCCTACGAATATCATGGATTCAAAGAATGTCAAACGTGGAAGTAACTAGAATGATAGGAAATGGGGCGGAAATATTATTAACTATCAAAAGACGAAAACTTGAGTACTTAGGACATGTGATGAGAGGGCAAAAATACGCATTATTACAACTTATTATGCAGGCAAAATCCGAGGAAAGCGAAATGTGGGAAGACGAAGAATATTCTGGCTTAAAAACTTAAGGGAATGGTTTGAATGCAGTAGTGCAGAACTTTATAGAGCGGCAGTCAACAGAGTCCGTATAGCCATGATGATTTCCAACCTTCGATAGAAGATGGAACTTAAAGAAGAAGATAGAAAAATGCATAAACTATCTACATAATAAATCCCATTAACCTGTTAGTAACGGATAACCAGATATATTTAAAAAGATTAAGTACCTTTCTTTTTATTTTGGATTTTGAATTTTGCATAACTAGAGCAAGCGACTAATTTTTGTGTATTAGTTTTGGACCAAGCGCCTCTTGCGAGCGTTTTAATGATTGTAAATCGAATATTTGGCAACATATGTACATAAACGTGGTTAACAATGGTGACGTTGGCAACTTGTTGAGGCGTTTAGGTTAAGAAGTAGTGGCAGTTATTGCTTAAATTTTTCTATAATAGTCACATTACAGAAGAGCTAACACAGAAAGAGAATACTTAACAAAAGACATAACATTAAGTAAAATGTATGAATTGTATATTGGAGAAGCAGACAATGATGATCTTGTTAAATTTTCGTTACAAAAAAATGTTTTTAACACGATTTAATCTTCAAAGAAAAAAGTTGAAAAAAGATACTTGTAGTAGATGTGATTGTTTGGAATTAGAAATTAAAAATTGCGCAGATAACGAACAATTAAACAAGTTAAAAAAAGAAAAAATGTGCAATTAGAAGAAACTCTGAGATAGCGCGTTAGAAGAAAACTAGACATGAAGATAAGCAACGATCAACCAGAAGTGGAAACCTTTTGTTTTGATTTAAAGAAAAACTCTTCCCCTTTCGAGAATTCTAATAAATATTGTATATTATAAGCGTCAATTATGTATTTACAACCTTGGTATCCATAGAGCCAAGGATAAAAAAGTCATTGTTATATTTGGATAGAAGGTGAAGCTGGTCGGGGAGCCCAGGACGTAGGCATTTGTCTTAAGAAACACATTGAAGAAAATGTTACTTCTGCAAAACATGTAATTTTGTGGTCAGATTTTTGTCGCGGCCTAAACCGCAGCATTAAAATAGTTTTGATTCTGAAAATGATTTTGGAAACTCATCCTACCATTGAAAAAATTACATTACGCTATTTCTTTCCTAGTCATAGCTTTTACCCAATGGTAGTGATTTTGGAGATTTTGAAAACGCCCTAAAATTTCCGGGTCCTAAAATTACTTGGGTTACATTGATATTTATGTGGCAATCAGCTGTAAAAGTCATTGCCTTTTTCGTGTCGTATCATATTTTAGCATATCATATTTTGAGTGAAATTGATCCTAAATGCGTCTAATAATATTAAGTTTGTAAAACAGCTGTCCGTTTATGCTCATTTGTTTACCTTTTGTAAAACAGTCTGTGTAAATATAAGGGATTTATATAATCTTTTCATTTCGTAATCTTTTTGTTTTATAATTATAGTTCTCTTGCTTTTATTTTCTATGGTAATACATATACATACCCAATTCAAAAGGGAGAAAACCAGCGAATTCTAAATTAAACATAAACATTTTTCTCTCTTTCTCCCTATATGTTATATAAAGATCATCGTCATCGTATAGTCAGAACGGAACAAGATTCTATTGCCTTTTCTTATTTTTGTCTTCCCTTTCCTATTGAAAATACAGCCAGGTAAATGACGTTTTTAAAATTTATGTCAATATTTCTGAAGTGCCTTTCCTTGGATAATTTTTTTTTAAGCCCAGTTCGTTTGATTACATGTAATTGATTTGATATTCCACAACAGATAAGTATTGATTGTAGGTAGGATAGCAGGTGTTGATAAATATAATGGGTCGGTAATAGTCTCATTATTCCTAAATCTGACCATATGTTACCTCCTCCTTCATTTGTGGAAGTCTTAAAGGCATTTTTTCTCTTGGGGCATCCTCCCAATTTAACTTGGCAATGCAGTTATTATAGAGTCTTTGGATAAAGCCAGCGCAACTTTAGCACTGAGATTTAGTTTCTTGTACGACGTTGCTATCTTTATATATGTGTTTGATCTTGGAATTAGCTCTGTTCGGTATTGGTTAGTACTCGGACCTCTGTAAGTCGGAAAATACCTCTGATGGCTTTTCTAGCAATCCTGGTCTAATTAATACGTTCTCGTCACGTATCCACACATTACCACTGGTTTGATCAATATTTTATATATCCTGATTTTAGAGATTCGAATTAGACTTCTGGATTTAAAAGAGGGTTATATATACATAAGCATCAGTTAGCTACCTAAATATTCCCTTTTATTTTTTATGTAACATTACCTACGGCATCTAAGACGCTGCAATCTTTCAAAATTATATGGCTTTATTGTTCCGTTATGCCCTACCCTCGATCCTCTCTTTTGTATGTTAAAGAACATCTACTAGAACATCTACTAAAGAAAGCCTAACCACTTTAAAATCCGGTCACATTTTCTATCATGTCGGAGAAAACTATGGGAATGGAGGCATTGGGCTCTATATTAATAAAAAACTAGCTGACAATATCATATCAGTAAAAGCAGTTTCCACAAGAGTTATACTTGCAAAATTACAACTAAACACCCGTTACTCCATAAAGATCATTCAAGTCTATGCACCAACATCGAGTCACGCTGACGAAGAAATAGAACAGTTCTATGATGACTTGTACACAGCTATTTCAGAAGACCAAGAACATTTTACGGTAATATGTGGCGACTTTAATGACAAAATAGGAATAAGCACTGACCCAGCTGAAAATGCCCTCGGAAATTTTGGCATACCAGGTAGAAACGAAAGGAGCGAAATACTCTTAAATGTCCTATTAGAAAACAATCTATATTTAATGAATAGCTTCTTCTATAAGAAGATCCAATCCAAAAAATGAGATCGACTTCATCATCACTGACAAAAAACATATAGTCAAAGATGTTACAGTCTTTAAATCAATTTTCGGTTGCAAGCGATCATAGAATGGTCCGAGCAACTGTAGAAGTCAATATTAAGCACGAAAGACTGAAGATGATAAAAAGTAAAAAATTCAAACCTTGGATGCGCCCAACGAATGAACTTGAGTTTGAAAAATTAATCACCAGTAACTTACTCAGAAATACAACAAGAGAAGACATAAATAACCTAAACGAAGAAATAGTAGATACATTAACACAAGATCAGGAAAAATTTGGCCCTAAACATGGAAAAGAACAAAAAAATAGTAAAGAAACGAAACAAAAAATGGAAGATCGTAGAATGCTGAGAAGTCAAGGAAATGTTGACTCACAAGATATAAACAACATAAATAAAGAAATCTCTAAAGCCATCAGACGGGATATTAGAAAATACAACAACGAGAAAATTATAAAAACTATAGAAGACAACAAAAGCATGAAAGCGTTGAGGACAAAAATAGAAAATGACAAAAAAGAAATCTTCCAACTTAAAGACAAATATGGAAACATTATATAAAAGTCAACTTATTCCAGAGCTCATCGAACAACCAATACAAAAGGTACATAATGTAGGATCGGAGGATATACCAGATATATCACGAAAGGAAATTCAACATGCCCTCAAAAATATGAAACATAATAAAGGTCCGGGGGAAGATGGTGTAGTCATTGAGACAATTAAACTAGGAGGTCCACTTTTGATGTCCCGAATCCAAACACTTTTTAATCTATGTCTGCATAGTGAAAACATTCCAAGTAAATAGAAAAATTCGGTTACAATCATCCTCCACAAAAAAGGGGATAAAGCAGATCTCGAAAACTATAGGCCAATTAGTTTGCTTTACTACCTATACAAGCTCTTTACTCGAATACTCACGAACAGATTAGAAGCAAAACTCGATTTCTATCAATCAGAAGAACAGGCAGGATTTCGAGCGGGACACGGAACAAACGACCATTTGCAATGCCTTAAAACTCTAGTTGAAAAGTCTATCGAATATAACAGACCCCTTGCTCTTATCTTTGTCGACTTCCACAAAGCATTTGACACAGTCGAAACAGTTGCTATCTTAAAAGCACTATCAGAATGCAGAATATATCAAAGGTATGCAAATATTAGTTGAAAGATATACGAAAATGCGACAACAACCGTTAACCTCCATTGCACTGAGAAGATAAAAATTGGCAGAGGGGTGCGGCAGGGAGATACCTTGTCGCCAAAACTATTTATAACAGTCATGGAGTACGCATTTAAAAGGCTAGAGTGGGAATCAAAGGGTATTAGAATCGATGGAAAGATATTCAATCATCTCAGATATGCCGATGATATTGTTCTCATAACAGACAACTTAGGAGAAGCCAGAGTTATGCTACAACAACTACAGCAAGTAACCCAGAAAGTCGGTTTAAAAATAAACTATGGAAAAACAAAAATGATGACCAATCTCGTCCCCAATGAGCTAATAGAAATCAAAAAGTCGCCCATAGAACTTGTAGAAAAATATGTGTATTTGGGTCACGAAATAAGGTTAACGCGAGATAACCAAACATGCGAGCTACTCAAAAGAATAAGTCTGGGTTGGGCTGCATTCGGAAAAATGAGAGACGTATTTAAAACAAATATACCGATCCATTTAAAAAGAAAAGCTTTTAACCAGTGCGTTCTACCAGTCCTCACATACGGAGCAGAAACCTTAACTCTCACAAAAACATCAGCCGAAAAATTGAGAAGGACACAACGAAATATGGAGAGATCAATGCTTGGAATAAACTTAAGCAATAGAATAAGAAACGAGGAAGTTCGTAGACGAACCGGAGTGGAAGACATTATCGAACATATTACAAAAAAAAATGGAGATGGGCAGGACATGTTGCAAGAATGAAAGACAACAGTTGGACCAAAAAATTGCTTGAGTGGAGACCACGAGCTGACAAGCGAAGCCGAGGAAGACCCCCAAAGCGATGGACCAACGACCTCAAAAGAATCGTGACCAATTGGATACCAGAGGTGCAGAACAGAAGCAGATGGAAAAGTCTAGAGGAGGCCTATGTTCAACAATGGACAACTCATGACAGATTGATGATGATGATGACTATTAGACCGCTTTTTTTTTGCTGCTACTAGCATTCTTTTAGAGCATTCTATTATTTAATTTATGGATTAAATCCAGATAGCAAATAGATATTCTTCACTTTCTCGGAGAAATAATATTTTAACACACAAAATCCTATTAAATTGTCAAAACCTTCCTTGCATATTCTATTCACTTATGAGGAGCAGCAGCAATATCAGTACCATAATAAGGCGTATAGTTCTGGACTGGCTAATTGTTGGATAATGAGAAGCATGAGTGTAGCAGTTTTAATGTTTTCGGTACTGCTACCTGGTATCGGGGAGCAGAATTATCATTACCGAGTTAATGCATATAGAAATTGTTGCTTGAACTTTATTATTATTAAACAACACTATATTTCCTAGTAAAATAATCATAAATTTACAGTAAGAAAAATTTTTGAACGTTGGTTATGAAAACATCATGTACATACCACCGGGTTCACTATGTCCATATCCAGCAAAATCGTTGTAATAATGATACTGGAAACCAAAGATAAAAATATGCTCCAAGAAACTCTGTGTTATAAAACAGTCGAATAAAATACAGATTCTCGATTCCAATAATCAAAAAATTAATGAACAGCTTACTAAAATAGAAATAACGCCTATTTAAGATATAATCTATTAACGGCCCAAGGGACAAAGCACTCCTAGCATATGCTAATGATATAGAACTCATAACTCTAATGAGAAACTCTTTCGTCCACAAACTTCAATAAAGTGAAGAGAGCACAAAAAATGTTTGACTTAAAATCAACGAAATAAAAACCAAATACAAGCGAATCAACAGAAAACCAATCAACCAATTCAATAAATTTAGAAAAAACATTAAAGTCAACAACTACAATGTCGAAAGTATGGAACACTTTAAATATCTTAGATCACTAATCACGGTTAGTAATAATGCCACTAAAGAAATACAGAGCATAATTCAAACTTCAGACCTATTTTAATACATGGATGTGAGTCATGGAGAATGACTAAAACAAATAAGGAAGCACTCCGAATATTTAAAAGGAATATAATCAGAAATTTTTATTTAACCCCATTATCATAACTACTATTTAAATGGGAATAAGCCACAATTAGAGGTTAAAGTTAGTTTATTGACGTTTCAATTTCCACTTCGGAAATCATTCTCACTAATGTTTGTATTTTGAGAACGATTTCCGAAGTGGAAATTGAAACGTCAATAAACTAACTTTAAGCTTTAATTGTGGCTTATTCCCATTTAAATAGTAATTACTTTAAAATGCCACAAGAAAATAGCTTCAGAACTCATTATCATATCGCTACAAATCCGTATAGAATAAGAAAACATACTGAATAAAGAAATCTCGCATAACGATATTGTTCAGGAAAATAAATCCCTTAAGGTATATCGGACACGTGCATAGACGCCAAGATGTCAAACTTGTAGAACTGGTGTGGAAGGAAGTTAGCACAGAAAAATGCCACTTGTGCATGTCAGTATACAATGGAGAGAAAACATCCAATCATATCTCAAAAAATGAACATTTCATTTGATTGCAGATTCGTGGAAAATCGATTAACTTGGAGATAAGTTGTAGTCAGCGAAGACCTACCCAGTGTTATAGCGCTACGTATTGATAATGATAAAGAGAAAAAAGAAACAGTGACAAAAAGCAACAAAAATGGACTATGGAGCAAAGCTGCTTCAAAATCTTTGATTGGAGAGGATTAAAATGAAAGTATAAGAAATACAAAGGATGATTGATGGATTCGAGAAACTTGAAACTTGAGATAGGCACTTTCCGAAACAGCTGTAGTAATAAGATAGAAATAATTTTGTAGAAGTTTTGCTGTTTTATTGTTAAACAAAATGGAATTAACATACGACATTATATACGCTAAAATAACTAGACAACTTTAATCTACCCAATATTTGTTATGAGTAAAAACGATATGAATAAACAAAATAAAGAAATCCATGGCAAAAGGCAAAAAGAGTGATGATTTAAAAATGAGAGAGGTATCCTGTGGATAACATGTGCTTAATTAGGAACGAATGGAGATGAAGATCAGAAGACGACAAAGAATGTTTTAAATTGATAAATGTATACAATTTTTAGCAATGTATATTTATAGGTCATTATTAGGGCCAACGTGCTAATTTTATGTAAAATAACACTTTTCAAGTTGGATCGGTTACAGGACGCTGGAATCAAATACACCCAAAGTTAAAAACTATCGATGTTTATATGAAAGATGAAACCTTATGGCACATGACCGTGCAATCTTGACACCTACACATTATCACATAATTGTGAACGGTATATTGTACCTAATTACTAAGAAGTTTGTTATTTTATTCTAAGAATAAGTTTAATAATTTACGGGAGATTTAATGTATTTAAAATTTTTACATTATCCGGTATCGTAATAAGAAGTCAAATTTCACTACAACTCCATTAAAACGTGTTAAATTTTACTTTGGATATTCTTTTTGTGAATATAATAAGTAAAAATACAGTAAGTTTCATCTTCTTATTGTGCCGTATTCTAATTAAGGTTAGCGATTACTTCTTTAAACGCTTCCCATAAATTATTATAGTTTTAATTTAACTACTTTATGAAACAAATATTGCACGTCATAAATTGCAGGAATTGAAAAATTACAAAGATCTCCTGTTTACAGAGTTTCTTTTAATTTTATGTAGTTTATTATAATCCCACCGAAGGGCTTCTACTTTCTTAAACTGGTACACGACTACTCTACTCGATGTTAGTACATTTAGAGACTAAATGTTTAAGTGCATATACATTTTAACAAAAAATAATAATAAATAAAACGAAAACTAGCCATTTCCAAGTTTATAATAAATACTTTTTTAAGTTTGAAAATAATTAAAGCAAGTAATATAAATAACCACCATAAAATATTTAACTACATTAACCAAGTACCTATTTGTGAAATTTCTCGATGACTAAATTGATTGATATTCAAATAAATTTGAAGTTCCAAAACGTACCTGCTGTAAAATTTAAAAATCTATGACTAATCAAATTATTGGCAACATCGGAGGAGTTTAGTTGTATACGCAAAGAAATGTATACGGATCCCAAAAGTGTTTTAACCTATTACGGAGTCCACTTAATCCGACGTGTTGGTCGGAGTCCACATAAAGCGCTACCCAGATAATAATATACACGATGTATATTCGCCTGGAGTTAGTATAATACCGTTTTAGTACGGAGCCCCCATTAACCGCTAGATCTATATATATATATATATATATATATATATATATATACTTCATCTACTTTACAAACCGTTGCACGTCATCAGTGTCATAGCCCGTGAGGTCACACGATACCAACACGAAATATTTAGGCGGTAGGTGTGTTCTTTTTTAGAATCACTTTGCCGAGTACACTGGCATTACAGCCACTAGACATATTTTATTATATACGCGTAGAAATAATATTTAAAGATTTCTATTAATGTTAAATTAAAGAAATACACAATAATATGTTTAATTTAATTTGTATAAATGCATTATAAAGCGTTTTTATGAAGAACATTTGTTCGGAACACACTGTAACTATAATCGAACGAAGGTGATATTTTGGCATAAATTGGTAACACTTATTTGACAGTTGCGGGGTTGACTAATGTTAATAAGTAATGAAAAAAGTGTTGTTTTTGTTTAAGTATTCCATTTTACATCTTTATACGACGCATACAAGCGGCTCAAATTGTTTTTAACAAGATTATTTTTTAACTCTTGTTTTGGTTCTATTTATTTACATTAAATATTAATTTGTTTTGTTGTATAATCCACTTTTGCAATAATTATGTGACCTATTTGATTTAAAATGGATTCAGGATTTTTTTATACTTTGGCAACTATGTCAACTTCGATCTCTGTCAATGATAATGACGTGCAACGGTAAGTAAATTAGATGGACTGTATATATATATATATATATATATATATATATATTCCCATATACAGTGCTACATATATATATATATATATATATATATATATATATATATATATATATATATATATACAGCTTTTCGCTTTTCAGATAAAACTATCCACGTTAAAAAACTTTTCTTCTTAGAAAAAGCAAAAACACGTCAATTACTATTTGAAGGGAAAGACATTATGTCATATTTAAGCTTGCTAAGAAAGGCAACCGCTCACCCCCATATCATCCCTTATTTTGTTTTTTTAACTAATTCCACCTTTTTCTTTTGATATTTGGGTTCTCATTGGGTTTAAAAATGTATAACACATAATGCTTAAAGTGATTAATTGAGGAGAAAAATAAATAAAAAATCAAGAAATCTGAGAACAGTTTTCAGATCAGATCAATAAATCATCCAGAGAGTCTGGTTGAGTAGCATAAATTTTTGTTTTTAAATACCTCCATATTCTACCTATCTAACTAGCGGGAAAAGTTTCGTGTAAAAATTGTCACATAGGTCGCAATTGTCTCCAAGTGTGGAGGAGCTTCATCATGTTAAAATACAACCAAATCTTCGAAAAGGTTATTATTTTCAAAGGCATCTTTTTTTTTTCTATTATAGAGTCCATTGTCCAACTTTCACAGCCATACAGTAAGACAAAAAAACGTAACATCTGATCATTCGGATTCTAAGCTGTAGACTAGGGTCTGATCTTGTAAAAAATGTTTTCATGCTCATAAATGTTTTCCTTGCTTGTTCGATCCTTGATACGATTTGTTTTTTTGGATTACAGTGACTATTGATATTTGGTCCCATGTATTTTATGGAATTTACCTGTTCTATTATTTGACCCTTGGCATACACCTGTATGTTTATTGGTGTCTTTGAAAATACTAAAGTTTTAGTTTTGGAAACGTTTAGATGTAAACCGAACATTTCGCTGTGGTGAACTACCGCATTTATTATATTTTGTAGTTCTTGTGCGTTGCTTATTATTAAGACGGTATCATCAGCATATCTGATGTTGTCTATGCTGATTCCGTTAATCTTAATTCCGCCTTGGACCTCGTCTAATGCTTCTCTGAATATAGATTCCGAATACAAATTAAACAGTAGCGGTGATAAGACGCAACCCTGTCTCACTCCTTGTCGGATTTTTATGTCTTCGGATGTTGTGTGCTCTATTTCAATTGTTGCCGTTTGGTGCCAGTATAGTTCTGAGATAATTCGCAAGTGTTGTTCGTCAACTCCAGTTGTTCTCAGAATTTCGATCATCTTTTGATGGTTAACGCAGTCAAATACTTTTCGATAATCAATAAAACATGCATATACATCTACATTCATGTCGCTGCATCGTTGCGTTAATACATTTAAAGTAAAAAGAGCCTCTCGTGTTCCCAATCCGTTTCGAAATCCGAATTGAGTGTCACTCATCTGGAACTCACACTTCTTGTAAATTCGTGTATGGATAATTCTGAGAAAAGTTTTAAGGGCATGAGATATCAAGCTTAATATTCCATAATCATCGCATTGTAAGGAATTCGATTTTTTTGTTAATGCTACGAATGTTGATTTTAGCCAGTCTGTTGGTATTTTACCTGTGTCATATATCTTATTAAATAGTGCTGTTATTAAATCTAGGCTTTTACTTTCGTTATCTGCAATTAGTTTTAGTATTTCGATATTGATATTGTCTGGACCGGTGGCTTTTCTATCTTTCTGAGATTTTACTGCATGAATCACTTCTTCTTTGGTTATTTCTGGGCCTTTTTCATTTATTCGATTATCTGTGGATGGTGGAGAACAAGGTCTATCGTCGTCAAAAAGAGTTTGTATGTATTCTTTCTATCTCTCTAGTTTGTCTTCTGTGGCCATAATTATTTCGTTATTATCATTTTTTAATATTGTTGCTTGTATCTACTTGTCATTTCTTTTACTTTTTTATGAATATTCAAGGTGTCGTATTTTTCCTGAAGTTGTTCGATTTCTAGGCATTTCGTTGATATCCAGTTTTCTTTCGCTTCCCTGCACTTTTTTCTAATAATTTTGTTGATTCGCTTGTATTCTATTGGGCTTGTTTTATGTTTTAGTTTAACGTCCATGAGGTCCATGATCTCTTGCGTTATCCAGTCTTGTTTTTTGTTGTGTTTTATAAACCCGATGTCTTCTTCTTGTATCTTTAACAGCTTAAATTCTTGTAGCTTAACAATTATGGATTAATCTTGTGTAATTTTATTTTAAATTATTGGAACTTAAATTTATGGAAAATTCGGAAGGCTGTAGAAGCTGAAACACCGATTGCTCTGCTTATTGTTGACAGTGACTGTTATTGCTCAGCCTTAAAGTTAACTTGCCCTAAAACAGTTACTTGGATTGCTTCGTTATTTACGAGTCGCTGTCGGTTTTGTTTTTTATTGGAAACTAGCCTTGTAGCTCTAAATTTCTGCATCAGTTTAATCACATACTTATAAGTTGCATGTCTATTGTGCTGTGCCTCATTAAAAATTCTAGCAGCAGCTCTTGCTCAATTACTAATATTGTAGTAAAAACCTACAATTTCGATTCTTTCTTGCAAAGTGTAAACAAAGAAAAAATGTCTATCTCATAAACTAGCTGAATGTATTATACATTTTTAAAATCAGTACAAAAAGTAGAATCCAAATATAAAATAAAAAAAGGGTAAAGTATTAAAAAAAAAAATAAAGGAATGATACGGGGTACGCCTTTTTCAGCAAATTTAAATATGACATAATGTCTCCCCTTTAAATATTATTTGACTTGTTTTTGCGCTTTTCCTAAAAATCAGAAGTTCTAAAGTTATGTAAGGTGGATAGTTTTATCTGAAAAGCACTGTATATTATATTCCCATTAATTAAAACCCAGCAGCTGAATATTAAAAGCCAAAGTGTACCCTTATCAACGATTTCATTTTATGTTGTTCTACAAAATCTACAAGTGTTACAAAACGGTGAAATTGTATAATTTACAAAATAAGATAAAACACTTATTTTTGTGAGGTTGCAGCAAAAAGTTGTAAAAAAAAGTCTCTACATATTCATTGTAATAACTAAAAAAAATTGACAAAAATCTTCTTCAAAATTAAATACAACCCAAACAATCTTAGTGTACATCTAATGTTATAATTTTAAAAATTATTTATTTAATTACCAAATATTTAAGTACAAACGATTATTAAAATACACACTTTAGGACGAACACATTATGAAGTTGTCACTATTGAAGCCACGCGGTCAATGAATGAAATACCAAATACCTCAATAATATGGAGGCATGTTAGGTGTCAGATCCGGAAGTATCTGTCAGAGAACAATGACAGTTTTTGGTTAAGGAGAAAAGTTTATATTTAAAATATGAAATTTATGTTGAGATCAATTTAAGACAAGTTATTATTGTAGTATTGATTGTTATATATAAAAAATAAACTATTATTGATTGTTTTTATTGTTTTTTGTTATTTAGGGTTTAGAATAGATATGCGAGATTCCTGATCTGGAAGTTAATACCAGTATAATAGGAAAATATCGGCTCTTAAGTTAAGTAAATTTTAAGTTAAATATACCCATTGAAAAATTACAAGAGTGAGTTGGTAAAGATCTTGAGTAGGAGTAACATCAGAGACTCTGTAAGTCAGCTTATATTAAATAAATTATTAGTAATAAACAAAAATATGTATTTGACAACATAAGAAGAAGCATCGAATATTTCAAATACAAACAAGAATTTCTTATCATTCTTGTTTTTGCACCGGCTTAATTGCCTTGTTATAGTTTGGATACAGGATCGCATTCAGATCTAATAAGTAGTTTTAAAGTTTATTTAAATGGATGATATTAATTCCGAATTAGCTCAGGAAATGAGCTGTATTTCACCACCAACACTTAAAAAATCATACTCATCAGTAACCAGTACTCTTAATTTTCCATCCAGAAAGCAAGCTATTGTATTTAGTTCATTAGAAAATGTAAAATTAGAAGATTACCTTGTATCACTAGGATCAGTTATTTCTTCAAAAGATATATTGTTCTCTTCTCGTATAGCTAACAGGATTTGTATTTATTTATCTAAGGAAGAATTAGTTGACAAATTTATAAATGTTCATCAAGGAAAAATCATAGTAAACAATCAATTAATACAAGGAAGAAGATTAATTACTCCTAGTGAACGACTAATATTATCCAATGTATGTCCAACAATTCCACATAGTATTCTAGAATGAGAACTACAGAAACTAGGCTTTAAACTTATGTCCCCATTATCATTCCTTAGAATTGGCAAATGTCATCCCGAATTTTAACACGTACTAAGTTTTCGTAGACAGGTATATATTTCACCTTTAGTAGACCTAATACTTCCTGAATCCTTGTTTATTTGTCATGACAATACAAACTATAGAATTTTTATGTCTGTAGACCAACACTCCTTTTATATTTGTAAAAAGATTGACCATATTGCCTCAAACTGTCCTCAAAAAAACCATAACTCCAGTTCAATAGTAAATAACACAGGGACTACAGCAGACATTATAACTGACGTAACACAACACTCAGTAGAAATCCATTCAGAACCAAATTATTTGGTACAAGACACTCAATCTAAACAATACAAAAATAAAGATGTAGATGTAAATAAATCAAGGCGAAAAAACGATAACCCGCTTACAAATAAAGGTATAAACGTTAATGAAATATAATTAGAAACTAATGAATCATTGATCACTTCACCAATTAGCACAGAACCTACACTGCAAATACAGAGCAAAAAAGCTTTTTCCGAAACAGTTCCACTACCTGAAACCCCTGAATGCTTTATACGGCCTGCTAAGGATACACGTTTAAAAAAGAAGAGAACTATCCCAAAAATAGATCCTATTGATATACAGAAATTGATGCAGCCAACAAAAGTATTTTTTGACGACGACACAAACGAAAGTGTTCTTAAGTACTAAGAAACGATACACGTTTTTTAAAAAACGCGTATGGTTCACCCGATCCATTCAGTGTTGCTCAAACATTTACAAAAGATATTGAGGGATTACTAAAATTATTAGACAACATCGACCCAATGTTCACTGAAAAAATCAAGAAAACACGTTGTACAAAGATTAAGTGCAAAATATCCAAATTTCTGGATACAAATTCCTCCTCTAAATTAGAGAGCGATCAAGTACAAGAATAGAAATTAACATATAGAACTGTATAAATTGTATATGTATTTTAAATTAGCCCGCCACTTCCCACCTCTTATTTTGTAAAGCCCAGCACATCCGATGTGCGGACGTGTGCTGTGCTGAGAGAGTACAAAAAGATGGCGAATTCGTTTAACAGCGTGTAATGTGTGTGTGAATAAAGTTCATGTTAATCATAGTTTTTCATCATTCAATGCACATTTACTGAAGTGTTTTCACCCCCTCTACATGGTCCTTCGTGCTGAATATACCTGTTAATAGTTAAATTTCAGTGTTAACAATTAATATACAATCATTATTAAAATTACAAGAACAAAGTGAATTCAACCGTTACAGTCGACCAAGTAAAGTGTGGCCAGAAATTCTTCATCAAGCATTCTGCCGCTGAATTGGTCAACTAGATTCAACAACTTCACCGACAGTTCCGTCAAATCTAAGTGTTTACAGTCGTTCAAATAGAAGTTCTGGTAAAACGTCGAATAACTCGTCTGATATCTCAACTGGTCAACTATTATTTACAGTCCAACCGTATTTCGAGTAAGTATCCTTATCCTTATCTTAATTTCAAAGCCTGTATTTAATATAATCTTTCTTTTCCATTCATTCTTTTCGACCTTGTGCAAGTAATATAATTACAATCAATTTAACTACCCAAAATAATATAAGGTTTCATTTTCATCGTATAAGATAAGATAAGATAAATGAGCTTTTTATGTTGACTAGCCTTTTTAATCAGTTTTAAAAATATCAATTCTGTTTCATACGCATTTTCATACGTGACTTTTTAAATAAAAAGGGTATTTTATCTTTAAAGCATAATAATCTCATAACTTGTTATTATAAATATTTTAGTTAAAACATATTTCATTCATTTTAGTTCATTATGGATGTTAGTATTGAGAAATTACGCAAAACTCGAGGTTCGATCAAAGCGCGACTAACAATTTTTACAAAATTTATTGAAAAATGTGTTGATTCTAAGTCTGAAATAACTCCAATTGAATTGCAAGATAGACTGCATAGATCTGAATGCATTCTATTACAGTTTGAAGACATACAATGTCAAATAGAGTCGTGTTTAGATGAAATACCAGAGGAAGAATTAAACTACCGCGAGGATTTCGAAAACGCATATTTCAAAGCAAGCACTGCCGCAAAACAACTAATTGAGGCTACTAACCAAAGTGTTCCAGTTTCTCAATCGTCTAATGCTCATTCTTCAGGAGTTACATTGCCCTCAATTCAGTTGCCAAAATTTACGGGTTGCTTTGAGAATTGGCTTGAGTTTCATGATTCCTTCAATTCAATCATAATTCAAAATCAAAACATATCAGATATTCAGAAGTTTCATTATCTGAAATCGTGTCTTTCGGGTAATGCAGAAAAGGTCATTACGTCCCTTACGGTTTCCTCTTCAAATTTCATAGTTGCTTGGAAACTTCTCTGTGATAGATTCGCAAACAAGCAGTTACTTATTCATAATCATATAAAATCTATATTTGGGTTAAGAAACATCAAAGAAAATTCATCTTCTTCACTCCGTTATCTAATTGACACTATTACAAGCAATCTTCGATCCCTGCAGTCACTCAATCAACCGGTGGAAAAATGGGATGCATTATTAACATATATTGTAATGGAGAGAGTTGATTCGGAGACAGCACGTGATTGGGAAAAAACTAATCTTGGTGATCCCTCTTTCAATGATTTCTTGGAGTTTCTTAAAGCCAAAGCTGATATATTAGAAAAGGTGGAGCAGTCTGTGGACCACAGGCGCTCTTTCAGTTCGACATCGGGTGCTAAATTTAAATCAACAAGTAGCCGTTCTTTTGTTAGCAATAATTCTTCTCTATCATCGTGCATCTTGTGCAAGGGTCAACACAAGATTATACAATGTAGTCTTTTCTTAAAACTGAATGTACAAGCTCGTATGGAGGAAGCAAAGAAACATTCTCTTTGTTTCAACTGCTTATACAGTGGTCATCAAAACAATACGTGTAAATATGGTAAATGTAAAAAGTGCAGCAAAAAGCATCATACATTACTACACTTTGAATCGGTTGAAAATCCTAGTCCTGAACCAGGTACTAGTTTAAATTCTCATTCTCTTTCAAGCACAGTTCACAGGGAAGGTGTTTTGCTGTCAACTGTCCGAGTCCAAGTGCTTGACGAACTAGAAAACACACATATTTTTAGAGCTCTGCTCGACAGTGGCAGTCAGTCAAACTTTGTAACAGACAGGCTTCTAAATAAATTAGGTCTGCCTAGAAATAAAGCAAAAATCTCCGTTATCGGTATTGGTCAAGTGTCTTCTAATGTTCAATTTAAAACCAATATCCATATAAAGTCGCTTCACTCTTCTTATGAATCTTCAATGTCATGTTTAGTCGTTGACAACATATGTGATACGATTCCAAGTTGCCGTCTTGATACTTCAGCCTTTCATATTCCTTCTAATATTCAGTTGTCGGATCCAAACTATGGCATCCCATCTGATATTGATATTCTTATTGGTGCAAGTCACTTTTGGAATCTGCTGTGTGTTGGTCAAGTAAAATTAGGTCCGAACAATCCAATACTCCAGAAAACAAAACTGGGATGGATAATTTCCGGCCCCATATCTCACTCTCTTACTTCGAAAACTATGTGTAACTTTTCACACAATAAAGAATGCCCTGACTTAACTCGGTTTTGGGAAATTGAAGAGCGTCATACTTCTAAACTTCTTTCAGAAGAAGAAATAAATTGCGAAACACATTTTAAAAACAGTTTTCAAAGAAACGAAGAAGGTAGATTCGTTGTATCGCTACCTTTAAAGGATTCTCCTTCCAAACTTGGAAATTCTATTCAAGCCGCTACTAGACGTTTCTATAGTCTAGAGCGCAAACTTCAAGCTAATGTTCTTCTGAAAGAAAGATATGTTAATTTTATGAACGAATATTTGTCTTTAGGACAGGTCACAATGTACTTCGGCTGATACTGCCGAACCAGATTTTTATCTTCCTCACCATGGAGTAATTAAAGAGGAGAGCCTGACTACTAAACTCAGGGTAGTTTTCAATGGTTCTTTTCCCTCTTCATCAGGAGTCTCCATCAATGACCTACAAATGGTAGGACCTTCACTTCAAGATGATCTCGTATCTATATTACTAAGATTTCGTCAACATTCTTATGTTGTCACTGCAGATGTTGCTAAAATGTACCGGCAAGTTTTAGTAAACCCATCGCAACGTTGTTTACAGAAAATTCTATGGCGAGCTGAGCCTTCTCAACCACTTTGCGCTTATGAACTCAACACAGTTACGTATGGCACAGCTGCTGCTTCTTTTCTTTCAACTCGTTGTCTTCATCAATTATCCCTTGATTCTGTGAATGAATATCCAGAGGCTTCCAAAGTTATTGGCCATGACTTTTATGTCGATGACCTATTGACAGGTTTGGAGTCTGCAGATAGTTTATCCAGAATCTGCCTTGAAGTTTCTCTATTTTAGAATCTGGATGCTTTCCATTACGTAAATGGGTCTCTAATGAACCGAAAGTCCTTCAAAATATGCGTAACTTAAATTCTCCAGACATATTACTTTCCTTAGGTTCTAATGAAAATACAAAGGCTTTAGGTCTTCAATGGTGCCCAAAGTCTGATCTCTTATCTTACCAAGTGGATTGTACATCTTTGCTGAATACTGTGTCTAAACGATCCATCCTTTCTGGAATTGCTCAAATTTTCGACCCTCTAGGACTTCTCAGTCCAGTTGTCATTACCGTCAAAATTTTAATGCAGCAATTATGGCTTGAAAAATTAGATTGGGACCAATCTGTTCCTCTAGATATTCAAACTAAGTGGTTACATTTTCGAGACAATTTATTTCATTTAAATGACTTAAGTATTCCCAGACATACTATTCTAAAGAATTCTATTCGTCGAGAGATTCACGGGTTCTCTGATGCTAGCGAATCAGCGTATGGTGCTTTAATATATATTAGAAGTGTCGATAATCACGGCAATACATCAGTCAATCTATTGTGTGCTAAATCCAGGGTAGCACCTCTAAAGAAAATCTCTGTTCCGCGTCTGGAACTCTGTGGTGCCCTTATTTTATCACAGCTTGTGGATAAAGTAAACCAATCTCTCAACATTGATTTTCATGAGAGATTTTTCTGGACAGATTCAACCATTGTCTTAGGTTGGATTAAAACTCCCTCTCACTTGCTTAAAACGTTTGTGGGTAATCGTGTTTCCGAAATACAGTCTAAAACCAACATTACAAATTGGAGACACATTGGTACAACTGACAATCCAGCTGATCTTCTGTCTCGGGGTATCAACCCTAGTATTCTTAGTTTATGTGATCTCTGGTGGCATGGCCCAACATTTTTAGTGAGTGCTGAAGATCGTTGGCCTGCTCGTCAGTTTGATTTTCCTAAAGTTCCTCCTGAAACTAAATCTTTGACTAAATCTCTAGTTTTAGTTAACTCTTTTAAATTTCAATTTGAGAGATTCTCAAGTTTAACCAAGCTTACGAGGTTGGTGGCCTATTGGTTAAGATTTAGGCACAATGCTCTGGTTCGTGACAACTCTCTCAGGTGGACTGGTTCCCTTACTTCAGTAGAACTACGTTCATCCATTCGGTGTTTGACCAAATTAGTTCAATTAGAAAGTTTCGCTGATGAAACTTCTCGTTTAAAGGAAGGAAGATTGATTTCTTCGAAAAGCAAGCTTGTCAGCCTTAATCCTTTCTTAGATGAAGCGGGTGTAATAAGAGTAGGAGGCAGATTACGTCATTCTCATTTTGATTTCGACAAGAAACATCCCATGTTACTACCTGCGCGTCATCCGTTTACGACTTTGGTGTTCCGGTCAACTCATTTTCGACTTTTTCATGCTGGCCCTCAGCATCTTCTCTCTGTGGTTAGAGAAACCTTTTGGCCCATTAACGGCAAAAGTGCTGCAAAACAAACAGTTCGTCCAATGCGTACGGTGTTTTCGTATGAAGCCTACTTAAATATCCAATAATGGGAGACCTTCCCGCCGCACGTGTTACTCCAACTCTTCCCTTTTCTGTGACAGGAGTTGACTATGCTGGCCCATTTGTCCTTAAAACTAAACGAGGGCGAAACTCATCCTCTTACAAGGCATATGTTTGTCTATTTGTATGTCTATCTGTAAAGGCGATTCATTTGGAGCTTGTTACGGATTTAACAGCTCAGTCATTTTTAGACGCATTAAAGCGATTTATTGCTAGACGGGGAAAACCCGCACAAATTATGTCTGACAACGGTACAAATTTTGTTGGTTCTAACAATAAGTTACAAGAGTTAGGTAAATTTCTCAAAACCAATCATGCCCATATATCTGATATTTGTGCAAATAATGATATACATTGGCAATTTATACCTGCCCATTCGCCTCATTTCGGAGGCCTATGGGAGGCTGGAATAAAATCTATGAAGGCACATCTAGTACGTGTAATGTCAGAATCTAAACTAACTTATGAAGACTTTTCTACAATACTTGCTTAGGTTGAAGGAATCCTTAACTCCCGGCCTCTAAGTCCTATGTCTTCTGATCCCTCTGACCTTTCTCCCATCACACCTGCTCACTTTTTAATTGGACGATCGATGGAATCCGTGCCAGAAATTGATGTCACTCGTATACAGTCAAATAGACTCTCATCATTTCAACGACTTCAGCAACTTCGACAGCACTTCTGGCAACGCTGGTCGCTGGAGTACGTTTCTGAGCTGCAGCAACGACAAAAGTGGAAGCAGAATCAGTCAAACATACAAATTGGCACTCTGGTTCTAATCAAAGATGGGTGTTTGCCTCCATTGAACTGGTCTATGGGACGTGTTAAAGTATTGCATCCTGGCTCGGATGGTGTGGTCCGAGTGGTTACCGTTCGAACTGTCAAGGGACTATTGAAAAGAACTGTCGTAAATCTATGTCCCCTTCCATGTGATGTTCAAGTGAATAAACATTGACAGTATTTTTAAGTGTTCTAATTTTTAAGTGTTCCTTTATGTTCTTTATTTAATAGTTATTAGTTAATTTAGTAAAAAAAATATTTTGTTTGAAAGCTTGCCCTTTCAAGGTGGGGAGCATGTATAAATTGTATATGTATTTTAAATTAGCCCGCCACTTCCCACCTCTTATTTTGTAAAGCCCAGCACATCCGATGTGCGGGACGTGTGCTGTGCTGAGAGAGTACAAAAAGATGGCGAATTCGTTTAACAGCGTGTAATGTGTGTGTGAATAAAGTTCATGTTAATCATAGTTTTTCATCATTCAATGCACATTTACTGAAGTGTTTTCACCCCCTCTACAAGAACAAAAATGTCAATTTTTCAGTGGAACATATACGGTTATTATACACAACTAGAAATGTTTAAATTATTAATTACTAAACACTCACCTTCAATAATACGTCTCCAAGAAACGAATTTTACTGACCAAAAATTAGCAAAATTAATGGCATTTACAGGTTATCATAAAAAACAGACGTGATTTTAAAAAAGCCAGCGGAGGGGTTTCTATTTATATTAATAACTCATTGGAATCTAGACAAATACCTTTAAAGACCAACCTTGAAGCAGTAGCAGTAACCATAAAAACTCCAAAAATTATTAACATCTGTAACATTTATTTTCCTCCGAATACTGATATAAGTATAAAAGAAATAACTCACATTATAAAACAAATTCCTTAGCCTAAGATTATAGTAGGAGATCTAAATGGACACAATCCACTTTGGGAATCTAATAGATATAAAAAAATAGGACACATAATAGAAACGGTCATTAATAACACCAATATTGCCCTACTTAACGATGGATCTCCAACAAGATTTAATTCTTTTACTGGAAACACTAGTTGTATTAACTTATCTCTTGTAGACCCTTCTTTAGTACAAAGCATAACTTGGGAAGCTAGTACATAATTGTATGGAAGCGATCATTTTCCCATAGTGATACATTTCGAAAACAAACAAGAAATTCAACCATACACTAGATGGAATACAGAAATAGAGGATTGGCCACCGTTTACACAATTTGTGGAGAATCAATTGAATTATTTTTCAGATCCATCCCCGCATGAAAATATAAAAGACTTAGTAAATAAATTTTCCTGCGTCATACTTTCCGCAGCAGATCATATCATTGGAAAAAAGAAAATAGTAAGAAATCGTATTGGAGTACTATGGTGGAACAATCACTGTCAGGATGCTATAAAGAAGACTCACAGAGCATTCAATAAATACAAAATACAAAAAACACAAGAAAATCTTCTAGAATATAAGAAGTTAAGGGCTGTTAGTAGAATAGTGGTAAAAGAAGCAAAAAAGGAATCGTGGAAAAAATTTTTATCAACAATAAATAGTTCTACCCCAGCAGCAATAGTGTGGAAACAAATTAACAAAATTTCGGGACGCCACACAAACTCATCAATAAGATTTTTAGAATATAATAATAAAATTCATACATCTAGATCTGGAATAGCCAATGTATTAGCTTCATCCTACGAGTCATATTCAAGTAACGATAATTTTTCTCAAGAGTTTTTACAATTTAAAACCAAAGAAGAATTACAAGAATTTAATTATGATAAAAGCGATAACCTACCAATAAATGCACCAATACTAGAGCAAGAGTTAACTGAATCCATAAATTCTATTAAAAATTCTAGTCCTGGTCTAGATGATATTTCTATTATTTTCGTTAAAAATTTGCCTAAAAATGGATTTGCGTATTTACTAAAGATATATAACAAAATATGGCTTGAAGGAGTGTTTCCACATACTTGGGATAATGTTTACACAATACCTATCCTTAAACCTGGTAAACCACGTTCAGATCCAAACTCCTACCGTCCAGTATCGTTAGGATGTGCAATGAGCAAAGTGCTCGAAAAATTAATTAACCAACGCCTCATTTGGATACTCGAGCAAAGATCTGTTTTATCTAGCAAACAAAGTGGATTTCGAACTTGGTTGACCTCGAGTCTGAAATACATGAAGCGCTAGCAAATAATCAAAGCTGCATAGCGGTATTTTTTGATATAACCAGAGCATTTGATACAGTTTGGATCATGGAATAATTATAACTTTACAGAAATTAGGTATACAAGAAAATATGCTAAAATTTTTAACTTGTGTTTTGTACAAACTGACCACTCAAACGATTTTTATACAATCAGTGGAAGGTAGTTCTCTAAGTTGCATTTTAGCTTTCTACAACACACTACAAATAATATAATAAACCATTAGCGATCAATAACAGGTCTAAACATTATATAAAGTCTAGGTATTTTGTTAAGCCGATCCTGGCAGCTGTGGGTTACTGTGATAATTCCACAACAATAGAATATTTACAAGGGTTTGATCTGTAGTACATTTCATGAATTTGTGACTATTTTGGATTAGAAATGAAAGCTTTGATTTAAAACGGTCTGCTGTGCTGAGAAAGTTAATTGCAAATTTTCCCAATATTTAAAGCACTGTCAAAGACAAGCAAAAATACGTTTTTTGTATTTTATTGATACGTATATATTTTAATGTTAGCCCAGTCTTGTTATGCAAAAATCATCGATTTCACGGCTAAATTTTTCGCAGATATCTGAAGCTTTTAAGACATAGGTGGGGGTTACTAGTTGACGAATAGATGAAAAAATACTCATATTTTTACCTTGCGTTTTTTAACAATAATTTATGGCCACTATTTGATTTTTTTGTCTACAAGTTTTTTCCCTTATATATATTTTACATAAACAATATTTATATCATTTTTTATATCAAGAATAATTTTATTTTCCCGTTTTTTAAATTAAAATTGATAAATAATTTACGGAGATATTTGCAAAAAAGCAGTTTTTTGCACTAATTTATAAATTTTATTAATTTTTTTATTAACCAAATAAAATGTTATTAATACATTTGAACATCGAGGAATTGCCGTCTTTTAAATTTGTGCGAAATTTTCCCCCGATCGGTCAAATAGTTTAAAAGTTATTTAAGGTAAGTGACCCAAATTCAGACACTGTCCTAAATTCAGACATATTTCTGTTTATTCGGTTAAAATAAAAAATTTGGTATATACAGATAAATATTAGGACATCTATTGGTTTAATTTAACATTGATTTTTTCATTTCAAAATTTGTTTCCTATCTTATCGACATTGTATCTGTCAATACATAACCTAAAAGTTGGACTGTTCTTGCAAATTGTGTGTTGTGTCCATCGAGAAAGAATTTCTAATAAGGTAAGCAGATTTCAGCTATTATTTTATTTACTATAAGATATTACTAGTTAAGAAAATTAGAATAAACTTTGTTGAAGTTGTATATAAGGGCTTTAAATTTTCATTTTAAGTTGGAATTCTATCAGTATAATTACAGCATCCAATAATTTTAATGGTGTCGGAATAAGGTACAAGAAATTTTCTGTGTTTCGTAAATTAGACACTGGGTGTCGGAATTGCGTACATAAGTTATAAAGTGGATATATTTCTATTTCTTTCGTTTCTCTTATATTAACATAAGTCTATACCACTTTAGTTAGTAGAACTATTTTTTACATTATTATTTGCAATAGTTTTTTGCCTTATTTACAGAATGTCGACAAAAAAGAAGGCATATACCCAAGATAATGTGAGACATGCTTTAGATGCCATTAAAGGTGGAACACCTTGTTTAGCCGCAGCGAGGCTATATAACGTCCCGAGAACTAACAGAAGAATGTCGCAGCGGAGCATCTTCTATACTATCCGTTCATGAAGAAAATTTATTGGTTCAATGGATAATTAATATGGGGCGAATGGGTTTTCCTGTCACCAACGATCAATTGCTCGATAGTGTTTGCCTTCTGATAAAAAATTGAAAGCGCCCTAACAATTTTACAGATGGAAGACCGGGTCGTCGTCACTGGTGTGAATTATTTACCAAAAGGCATCCAGAAATTAGTGAACAAATAGCTCAAAACTTATGTACATCTCGGGCAGCCCCAACTAAAAACTAAATCAGAAATTGGCATAAGGAAATTGAAGAATACTTTATTTCATGTAATATTAATATAACTGATCCAAAAAAAATATACAACACGGACGAGTCTGCTTTTTTTCTTTCGCCAAAAGGTCGCAAAGTACTTGCTAAGAAAGGAAGTAAGTCCCTGCACGATAGATCTAAAATATTGTTTGACTAAATGTTATGGACTGATGGGTGCAGAGTGGACAGGTGAAATTAAAGATAAGAGTTTGTATGAAGTCTGGTAAAAACTATATCAGAAATCTGGATTATCCCAAAATATTGAGAAAACCGCCAACATTATAATCGATATTCAAGAAGACCTAATTCTAGAAGATGGGTGGGAAAATAAAAGTGGAATTAAAAAAGACATAGTTAAAGATACTGAAACCGAAGCAGAACTTCTTGGCCTTAGCGCATATGCTGAAAAAGAATTAACAATTATTGAAGAAATCAAAAGCATTGACGAAACAGGCACGAAAGAAATATTCGACGAAATAACAAAAACTAATGTTATAGGAAAGAAAATTAATGTATTAGAAATTATTTCATTGGCCCCAGAAAAACGAATTGATATCATTAAAAGCGAGCGAATACCAAAGGAATCAGTCAATAATAAAAATAATAGTAAAGAAATATTAGGGAACGTTCAGTTGACTCCAGAAATACAAAATAATATCATTGAAGACGAGCAAGTAAAAGAGGAATCGGCCAAAGAAGAGAAAAATAATACTGAAAAAATAGTAGCAACCTTACAATTGACACCAGAAAAATCAACTGTTATTGAAGAGAAGCAACTAAGAGAGGAATTAGTCAATAAAGATGAAGATATGAAGACTTGCAGAAGTAATAAACATTTTCGTGTTCTGCCAGGAGTGGTTATACCATCCCCGTTTAAAAACTCATTGTTCTGGCCTGAACCTACGAAAAAAATTACCTCAAGAAAGTGTCGAATTAAGGTTCCTTCGGTAGGCACCTCCGACGCTTGGAGACAATATTTTTTGAAAAGAGACGAAGACCAGAGAAACGCAATTAGAGAAAAAGAAACGAGAAAGAGTAAAAGAGAAGAAAATAAAAAATTGCGCTAGGGAAATAACTCTGAGATAGCGCG